>NC_041391.1:722701051-722749597 GCF_002162155.2 Triticum dicoccoides
ACACACACCTAGTTGCGAGTCCATGGTCGTCATGCAACTGGAGACCCTCGACAAACACACACACCCTCTAATTGCGAGTCGATGGTCGGCTTGCAACTGGGGACCCTCGACAAACACACATACACACACCCTTAGTTGCGAGTCGATGGTCGACATGCAACTGGGGACTCACGACAAAACACGCACACACCTTGGTGTAAGTCGATGGTCATCATGCAACTGGGGACCACGACAAACACACAAAAAGCACCCTTAGTTGTGAGTCGATGGTCGACATGAAACTGGGGAGCCTCAACAAAACACAGACTCGCCTAGTTGCGAGTCGATGTTCTGCTTGCAACTGGGGCTAGACTCTTCGTATTCTAAAACGGCCCATATCAAACCAAGGCGATGGCGGCCCAACAAAAAAAAAGTCGCACTCCGTTGCAGGCCTCCCAGCCCGACAACAAGACAATACAACGAGACACAAATTGATCGCGACGCGTGCGATCACTTGAGCGTGAAATATAAAGCACAAACAGATCAGACTAGCATGTAACTAGGGGTCGTCAACAAACACACACACACACACCCTAGTTGCAAGTCGATGCCTGACATGCAACTGGGGACCCCTTGACAAAATGAGAAACACGCACACATTCTAGCTGCAAGTCGGTTATCGACATGCAATTGGGGACCCTCGACACACACACACACACATCCCCTAGTTGCGAGTTGATGGTCAACTTGCAACTAGGGGGCCACAAATAAAACACACATATAGACACACAACCCCTAGTTGCGAGTTGATGGTCAACTTGCAACTGGGGCCACGAATAAACACACACACACACACACACACTTAGTTGCGAGTCGATGGTCAACTTGCAACTAGGGGTCGTCAACAAACACACATATCCCCCTAGTTGCGAGTTGATGCTTGACATGCAATTGGGGACCCCTTGACAAAATGACAAACACGCACACACTCTAGTTGCAAGTCGGTTATCGAAATGCAATTGGGGACCCTCGACACACACACACACACATCCTCTAGTTGCGAGTTGATGGTCAACTTGCAATTGGGGGCCACAAATAAAACACACATACAGACATACACCCCCCTAGTTGCGAGTTGATGGGCAACTTGCAACTGGAGGTCCTCAACAAACACGCACACCCTAGTTGTGAGTCGATGCTTGACATGCAACTGGGGACCCCTTGACAAAATGACAAACACGCACGCACTTTAGTTGCAAGTCGGTTATCGACATGCAATTGGGGACCCTCGACACACACACACACCCCCTAGTTGCGAGTTGATTGTCAACTTGCAACTAGGGGCCACAAATAAAACACACATACAGACACACACACACCCTAGTTACGAGTCGGTGGTCGACATGCAACTGGGATCCCTTGACAAAAAGACACACACATGCACGCACCTCTAGTTGCGAGTCGATTATCGACATGCAACTCGGGACCCACGACAAAACACATACACACACACAAATCCCTAGTTGCGAGTCGATGGTTAACTTGCAACTAGGGGTCGTCAACAAACACACACATCCCCCTAGTTGCGAGTTGATGCTTGACATGCAACTGGACCCCTTGACAAAATGACAAACACGCACACACTCTAGTTGCAAGTCGGTTATCAACATGCAACTGGGGACCCTCGACACACACACACACACACGTCCCCTATTTGCGAGTTGATGGTCAACTTGCAACTGGAGGGGCCATAAATAAAACACACATATAGACACACAACCCCTAGTTGCGAGTTGATGGTCAACTTGCAACTGGGGGCCACGAATAAAGACACACACACACAGAGACACACACACATACACACATACCTAGTTGCGAGTCGATGGTCAACTTGCAACAAGGGGTCGTCAACAAACACACACATCCCCCCTAGTTGCGAGTCGATGCTTGACATGCAACTGGGGACCCCTTGACAAAATGACAGACACGCACACACTCTAGTTGCAAGTCGGTTATCGACATGCAATTGGGGACCCTACACACACACATCCCCTAGTTGTGAGTTGATGGTCAACTTGCTACTGGAGAGCCAGAAATAAAACACACATACAAACACACACACCCTAGTTGCAAGTCGATGCTTGACATGCAACTCGGGACCCCTTAACAAAAAGACACACACACCCCTAGTTGCAAGTCATTTATCGACATGCAATTGGAGACCCTCGACACACACAAACATACGCACACACTCTAGTCGCGAGTCGGTTATCAACATGCAATTGGGGACCCTCGACACACATACACACATCCCCTAGTTGCGAGTTGATGGTGAACTTGCAACTGGGGGCCACAAATAAAACACACATACAGACACACACACACTCTAGTTGCGAGCCGATGCTTGACATGCAACAGGGGACCTATTGACTAGACAAAGCTTAGACATTCCTTTTTTGACGATGTTCAAGCTTGTAGCAACCCTATCTGGCATTTTATGTATCCACAAAAAAAATAGAAAAACAAAAAATGAGTGAAAAAGGTATCTATTTTTAAAAAATGTCCCATGTGTTGTACGCAAAAAAAAAATCCAAAAATCAAAACCAAAAATGGCCCAAAAACGAAAACTAACGACCAGCAACAGACGCGGCAAAAAAAAAAGACAACCCGCAACAAGCGCGGCCCAAAAAAAAAGAAAGCCCACAAAACAGGCGCGGCCCAAAAACAGAAAATGTAAAGCCAGCAACAGACTCGGCCCAAAAAAAAAGAAAGCCCACCCCGCAACAGGCGAGCGCTGCCAGCGAGCGATGCCGGATGCGATCGCTGTGCTGCGAGCTAGCGATGCTGGATGCGCTTGTTGCACCTGCGTTGAAGAAAAAAAAACAGTTAGATGTGACATTCTTAAAAAACATCTAGATGTGAATTAGTCATTCTGAATTTTTGATCTATGTGTGTATATATACATCCCAATATGGAAAAAACATTAGTGATTAAATAAAGAGTCAATAAATTCTGGATATATTTTGAAATAAACTTGACCTACCATTGTACTCGTAAAAAAATTCACGGAAAGAAAATATCTCGTTGACTTCTTTCCAAAAAAGAAAAAAAAAATCAGTCAAAATAGTGTGAATAGTGACGTATATAATAGCAAATAGTTTTTTTTTCTGCCATGAAGTCAACGCTGGTTTTCTATTCATGAAAAATTATATACAAGTGCAAATAAAGTCAACTTTATTGTAAAAACTTCCAAACTGTTTTGACTTTTTTTAATTATCAATTTTTTCCCATCTACCATTCTTAAGAAGTTGCTCCCCACTACTTCCTATTCTCTCATCATGCACACCGTCCACATTAGCATACATGCCACATCAGCGTTCAGACTCGAAAACCCACCAATCCACATGCATAATGTAGCCATGCAACCATGTCATACAGGCCTTAGATTTATTGGCCCCATTGTGCGACTCATCGTGTCACCATTGATTCCCCTTCATGAAAATGATTAAAACCCACCCAACTGTGTCTCCTCCGCTCCCTTCCAGTTCCTTTCTCCACTGTGCCTCTTCCCCTTAAGATAGACAATAATGGCCACGGCTTCGTTCTACATCCCCAAGACCGTCCCAATCTGCTCCAGCTACGAGTCTGCCTATTAGCATGCCATCAATCGCCGGCGAGGCTTCCATTCTCCGCGGAGTCCTGGTGGGCACACATACGAGCCATGGCTGTCTCACACAGGCGAATCTGTTGCCCCCAGCCCCGGCAGTCATGATCTCATCCTCCATATTTGGGCGCCTCATTTCAGGTCATCCGTATGTATGTTCATCAGGTGATCTATCCACAAACGCGGATTTGTCTCGAACAGCTAGGGCCCCATTTGGACGCCTGCAGGTAATCTGTGCACAAACGCTCATTCATCTCCAGTATAATGTAATTTTTGTTTTACTTACACCGTATTATCTTAGATCTATTACTACGTATCTTTCTAATTCTTCGACTATGTGCCTGCAACTAAAACTGAAGACTCTTTTGTTTTACCGCAAACTGAATCTTTGTGCAGGCCCATAAAAGGAAATTAAATATTTAGATATTAAAGGTGGTCCAGCTAGCAATTAAATATTTATGATCTCTCGACTGAGTTCATGAAATTAGATATTATATATGTTTTCTGGTATTTGACACACAAAAGGAAGTATACCCAGTACGCAGTCAAAGTATTATCTGAAGAACGCTCTCGATGAGCATCCAAAGTGGATGCCAAGTAGATGGCGCCAGTGCAACTCTGACGTAATCCCATGTTGAAGCTGCATATGTGGATTTTCAGGATACTTCGTTCTCAAATATACTGAATTTTCGCAACCTTTTTTTATTTTACAAAGGTAAAAACAATTTTAATTTATTTTATATTGTAAATAATATATGCTGGAAGATGAAGGTGTATGTTGTTCTGACCTTCCCATTATTTTGTGTTGTGGGCTCTGTAGCTCTCTCATGCATGTGGTTTATTGATTCATTATGATGGAAATTGAAAGCATTCTGATTATTCATTCATGTGAATTGTTATTTCTGACCAAGGGGACATATTTACCTTTTTGATCAATATACAGTGTACTCCACTCCGATTTGTGTTGGTTCATGATTGACTTCGGAAGACTGACAACTCCATCTCTTCCCTTTTTATGTAAACAACTCTTCTGTTCTCTTCGGCTACCTTTTGTAGACCAGGCCAGAAGTGACCATCGAAATTACAAACTTGCTCAAGCATTTTCACTGAACAACCACCATTACCTATAGTGAACCCTTCCTTCCAATTTAATTAATCATATTATTTTGTCGCACATTAAGGATTGTTGCTGATTTTTCAGTTTGGTTTCGTATATCACACGATTTACTTTTTTTCAGGGAGTAACCAAAGATGATCTTGATTGAAAACATGTACTTTTATCTGGATCATACTCATCTATTCATGTTTAATAAATCCATCCTATATCCGGATCAAAAGGCTTACTCATAGTTTCGCAGCAACGCGCGGGGGTATCATCTAGTATAAGATGAATATACAACCAGGAACCAAAGTGTATATTAATTTTTGAGTAAATTCCATTATTTGCCCCCTATTTTGATACTTTGAACGAGAGTTGCCCTACTTAATAGATTTGTATCCATTAATGATAATTCTGCCATATTTTACCCTTGTTAAATCCTTACATGTTTTATCAAGCAGGTCATAGTTGCCTGAGAACACCTGATGAGCATCAACGATGAGGCTCCTATTCAACGGGAAACATCAGACGGGATTCCGCCAAGCTAGCTTAAATTCAAAGGACCCCACGACGCTACTTGTCTGCTATGTCAGCAAGACCCAAAGACGGCGATGCACATCCCATTTTCACACGGCTATGGTTGTGTGTTGTTGACAAGTTGGTTTTGCCGCACAACATGTCGTCATTGCCTTCGAGGACGTCCTTGATGGTTTGGATAATACGCTCTTCTGCCCATCAAACAAAGGAGGTAGCTAAGAACGGGAGATTAATCACCGGTTAGTGTGGTGGATGCTTTGGAAGGAACGTAACGCTTGTATCTTCAATCAGTGTGCATGTGTTAGGGAAAGATGCAACTTAGTATTATGAAGAGGCTAAAGCCAATATATATACATGTACAAGTGGGAGGCCAAAGGCCAGAATGCAAAAGGCCAAAGGCCATCATAAATATAACTCTAACACCCTCCCCCCCTCAAACTTATGGTGGATCCACAACGCTGAGTTTGGAGAGGTAAAAACCACTTTGCACTCTAGTCTGGGCCTTTATGAAGAAGTCTGCCAACTATAACTCGGAAGACACATACTGAAGAGCAATAACATGATCCTGAATGTCAGCACGCACAAAGAAAGCATCAACCCCAATATGCTTGATAAGCTCATGCTTCACGGGATCCCGCGCAATATTGATAGCACTTGTACTATCTGACAAGAGGGTAGTAGGTGTAGTAACAGAAACACCAAAATCCTCAGGCAACCATCGTAACCAGGTCACCTCTGACGTCAATAGAGCCATATCTCGCAACTCAGCCTCTGCACTCGAACGGGAAACTGCAGTTTGTTTCTTTGTCTTCCAAGCAATGAAAGAACCAACAAGAAAAACACAGTAAGCAGATAGTGAACGTAGCCCATGTAGCATCCGAATAGGCCTGGAGCTCTAGCGAGCTGGAACGGGAAAAGAAGAGACGGTGAGAGATCGTGCCACGAAGATATCGTATAACACGAAGAAGGTGACTGTAGTGAACCGAAGTGGGAGTAGAAACAAACTGACTCAGAACATGGACATGATAGGAGATATCTGAACGAGTGACAACAAGATAGACAAGACTCCCAACAAGATGACAATAACGTGTCGGATCAGATAACGGCTCACCATCAGAAGCACGAAGGTGAACATTGAGCTCCATAGGAGTCTCAGCGGTGCGCTCATCACTAAGAGCCGCACGAGTGAGAAGTTCCTGGATATACTTTTCTTGGGAAATAAAGAAGCCATCAGAGGTAGAAGAAACCTCAACCCCAAGAAAGTAGCAAAGAGGACCAAGATCCGACATACCAAACTGCTCACTAAGACGTGCCTTGAGAAAGACAATGTACTCAGAGTCATCACCAGTGATAATCGTGTCATCAACATATAGCAGAAGAAGAGTCCTACCATGAGGAGAAAGGTGGACAAATAACGCTGGATCATGAACACTGGGCGAAAAACCAGCGGCAGTCACCACAGAGGCGAAGCACTGAAACCGAGAATGGGGGGCTTGCTTAAGGCCATAGAGAGAGCGGCGAAGACGACAAACCATGCCATCAGGAATAGAATACCCAGGTGGTGGCTGATAATAAACCTCCTCATGCAACTCACCATTTAGAAAGGCATTCTTCACATCAAGATGAGACACAGACCAATGGCGAACATAGGTCACAACGAGAAGTGTACGAATAGTGGTCATATGGGCCACAGGAGTAAAAGTCTCATCGTAATCACGACCATGCTCCTGCTGAAAACCACGAGCCACAAGACGAGCTTTATAACGCTCAAGAGAACCATCAGAGCGGGTCTTAATCTTATAGACCCACTTACAAGTGATGGGACTAACACATGGAGGAAGAGAAACTAGATCCCACCTGTCGGTGCGCTCAAGGGCGGCAATCTCCTCTGCCATCGCAAACTGCCATTCAGGATGAACAACAGCATCTCGATAAGAAGTCGGCTCAAGAATGGTCGAAAGACCATAGCGAGAAGGAGAATATCGGTTAGGGGACGGACAAGGCCGAGAGCGAAGACCGTAAGTCGGCTGAGAGGCGAAAGACACACTAGAAATAGAGGGCACATCAGTAGACTCATCCAGAACACGTGAATGACGAGTATAATGGAAAGGAAAGGAGGGAAGAGGTGGAGCCACTGGAGGTGGAGACGGAGAATGTATCGGTGATGAAGGTGGAGAAGTGGAAGGTATCGGTGATGAAGGTGGAGAAGTGGAAGGTTTCGGTGATGAAGGCGGAGAGTCATGCGAGAAGGGGGAAGAAGAACCCGTAGGAGAGGACGGCGTCCGATCTGCAACAGCGGGACGAGGAGTAGGAATACTGTGCACAGAGGGAGGTGTATCCGGAAATGTAAGAAAAGCGATGTCCTCTGTGGAAAAGGCGAGAGAGGATGGACGCGGGTAGAAGGGATGAGACTCATCAAAGGTCACATCCCGGGAAATACGCATCCGACGAACGATAGGATCCCAATACCAATAGCCCTTATGCTCATCACTATATCCAAGAAAGACACACTCAACAGACTGAGCAGTCAGTTTGGTGCGTTCACAAGGGGCAAGAAAAACATAGCAACCGCAACCAAACAAACGAAGCGCTGAATGATACGTCTCCAATGTATCTATAATTTTTGATTGTTCCATGCTATTATATTACCCCTTTTGGATGTTTACGGACTTTATTTTACACATTTATATCATTTTTGGGACTAACCTACTAACCGGAGGCCCAGCTCGTATTGCTGTTTTTTTTTTGCCTATTTCAGTATTTCAAAGAAAAGGAATATCAAACGGAGTCCAAACGGAATGGAACCTTCGGGAGCGTGATTTTTGGAACGAACGTGATCCAGAGGACTTGGAGTGCCAAGAAGCAGCCGAGGCGGTCAAGAGGGTGGAGGGCGCGCCCCTATCTCGTGGGCCCCTCGGGCGGCCACCGACCTACTTCTTCCTCCTATATATACCCACGTACCCCGAAAACATCTAGGGACCAACGAAAAACAATTTCCACCGCCGTAACCTCCTGTATCCGCGAGATCCCATCTTGGAGCCTTCGCCGGTGCTCCGCCGGAGGGGGAATCGACCACGGAGGGCTTCTACATCAACACCAAAGCCCCTCCGATGAGTTGCGAGTAGTTTACCACAGACCTTCGGGTCCATAGTTATTAGCTAGATGACTTCTTCTCTCTTTTTGGATCTCAATATCATGTTCTCCCCCTTTATTGCGGAGATCTATTTGATGTAACTCTTTTTGCGATGTGTTTGTCGAGATCCGATGAATTGTGGGTTTATGATCAAGTTTATCTATGAGAAATATTTGAATCTACTCTGAATTCTTTTATGTATGATTGAGTTATCTTTGCAACTCTCTTCGAATTATCAGTTTGGTTTGGCCTACTAGATTGATATTTCTTGCAATGGGAGAAGTGCTTAGCTTTGGGTTCAATCTTGCGGTGACCTTACCCAGTAACAAAAGGGGTAGCAAGGCACGTATTGTATTGTTGCCATCGAGGATAAAAAGATGGGGTTTATATCATATTGCATGAGTTTATCCCTCTACATCATGTCATCTTTCTTAATGCGTTACTCTGTTCTTATGAACTTAATACTCTAGATGGATGCTGGATAGCGGTCGATGTGTGGAGTAATAGTAGTAGATGCAGGCAGGAGTCGGTCTACTTGTCATGGACGTAATGCTTATATACACGATCATGCCTAGATAATCTCATAATTATTCGCTTTTCTATCAATTGCTCGACAGTAATTTGTTCACCCACCATAATACTTATGCTATCTTGAGAGAAGCGACTAGTGAAACCTATGGCCCCTGGGTCTATCTTTTATTGTATAAACTTTCAATCTAGTTTTATTTGCATCTTTACTTTTTCAATCTACATTATAAAATACCAAAAATATATTTATCTTATCATACTATCTCTATCAGATCTCACTTTCGCAAGTGGCCGTGAAATGATTGACAACCCCTTTATTGCGTTGGTTGCGAGTTCTTTGTTTATTTATGTAGGTGTGTGGGACTTTTGAGGAGCCTCTTACTAGATTGATACCTTGGTTCTCAAAAAGTGAGGGAGATACTTACGCTACTATTGTTGCATCACCCTTTCCTCTTCAAGGAAAACCAACGCAAGCTCAAGACGTAGCAAGAAGGATTTCTGGCGTCAGGTCTTTGCTCAAGTCAAGACATACCAAGTATCCATCACAAAATCATTTCCCTCGCATTTATATTATTTGCCGTTTGCCTGTCGTTTTCCTCTCCCCCACTTCACCCTTGCCGTTTTATTCGCCCTGTCTTTTCCAACCTTCTCCTCTCTTTTTCGCTTGCCTTTCTCTGTTTGCTCGTATGTTAGATTGTTTACTTTGTCGTTATGGCTAGTTCCTTATCCGCTCCTATGTCTCCCGAGTTTGAAGTTCTTCATTTCAAGCAAACGCAAGGAGAAAACTTAAAAGATGCTTGGTATAGGATGATGGAATCTTATCGCAATTGCACCCTAGAGGTGAATTTTAGAATTCTTCTTCACAATTTTTATGTTGGGCTAAATATGTCGCATAGACAACTCTTGGATTGCATTGCCAAAGGAAATTTTATTGAAATTAATCCTAGTATTGCGCATGAAATTATAGAGGGAATAGTGGGAACACTACCTCTAAAAGGAGGATCACATCCTACCCAAGAAGAAACTCAAGTATTTGGAAAGATTTGTGAAGTAACAATTTTTTTACAAAAGTCTCTTGATCCTCTTAAAAGTGTTAGCGGAAATCTTCCCCGCATGAATATGTTGATTACTCTTGCAATAAGCGGTTGGATTCTTTGGATCTAAAAATTTTTGAGTATGAAGGGAAACGTAAAGAACCTCCCAGGTTCGAGCATGACTCCGCTAAAAATCTGAAAATCAAAGATGGCACTACTTAGATCTATCTTCGCTTTTATGCCTAGCTAGGGGCGTTAAACGATAGCGCTAGTTGGAGGCAAGCCAATTTTATTTGTGTTTTTTGTTTTTTTCTGTTTAGTAATAAATTTTGCTTCTACCTTCTGTTTAGATGTGTTTTTATGTTTTAATTAGTGTTTGTGCCAAGTACAACCTATAGGATAACCTACGGTGATAGTTAATTTGATTCCGCTAAAAAACAGAAACTTTGCATGCACGAAATTAGTTTTATTAAATCACAGAAACGTGTTTTTGCGTTGATTCGTTTTGCTGTAGATCAATAGACGAATTGTCCGGGACTTCCTATTTTGGTAGGATTTTTAGAGTTCCTGAAATTTGCGTTAGTTACATATTGCTACAGACTGTTCTGTTTTTGACAGATTCTGTTTTTCGTGTGTTGTTTGCTTATTTTGATGCATCTATGGCTAGTATTAAGTGGTATGAACCATAGAGAACTTGAAATACAGTAGGTTTAACACCAATATAAATAAAGAATGAGTTCATTACAGTACTTATGTGGTGGTTTTGCTTTCTTTCACTAACGGAGCTTATGAGATTTCCTGTTGAGTTTTGTGTTGTGAAGTTTTCAAGTTTTGGGTAAAGATTTGATGGACTACGGAATAAGGAGTGGCAAAAGCCTAAGCGTGGGGATGCCCATGGCACCCCAAGATATTCAAGAGTAGCCAAAAGCCTAATATTGGGGATGCCCTCGGAAGGCATCCCCTCTTTCGTCTTCGTTCATTGGTAACTTTACTTAGAGCTATATTTTTATTTGCCACATGATATGTGTTTTGCTTGGAGCGTCGTGTATGATATTAGTATTTGCTTTTTAGTTTACCACAATCATCCTTGCTGTAAAAACCTTTTGGGAGAAGCCCACTTGATTGAAATTTATTAGAATACTATATGTGCTTCACTTATATCTTTTGAGCTAGATAGTTTTCCCTCTAGTGCTTCACTTATATCTTTTAGAGCACGGCGGTGACTTATTTTTCTAGAAATTGCTAGTCTCTCATGCTTCACTTATATTATTTTGAGAGTCTCTTAGAACAGCATGGTATTTCCTATGGTTATAAAATTGGTCCTAGAATGGTAGGCATCCAAGTTGGGTATAATAAAAACTATCATAGGAAGTGAATTGGATGCTATGATAAATTTGATACTTGATAATTGTTTTGAGATATGGAGGTAGTGATATTAAAGTCATGCTAGTTGGGTGATTATGAATTTAAAGAATGCTTGTGTTGAAGTTAGCAAGTCTTGTAGCATGCACGTATGGTTAAAGTTGTGTAACAAATTTGAAACATTAGGTGTCCTTGAATTGTGCATCCTTATGAGTGGCGGTCGGGGACGAGCGATGGTCTTTTCCTACCAATCTATCCCTCTAGGAGCATGCGCGTAGTGCTTGGTTTTTGATGACTTCTAAATTTTTGCAATAAATATATGAGTTCTTTTGACTAACGTTGAGTCCATGGATTATACGCACTTTTACCTTTCCATCATTACTAGCCTCTTCCGTATCGTGCATTGCCCTTTCTCACCTTGAGAGCTGGTGCAAACTTCGCCGATGCATCCAAACCCCGTGATATGATACGCTCTATCTGTTGGGGAACGTTGCAGAAAATTAAAAATTTTCCTACGGTTTCACCAAGATCCATCTATGAGTTCATCTAAGCAACGAGTCATGGGAGAGTGATTGCATCTACATACCACTTGTAGATCGCATTCGGAAGCGTTCAATGGAACGGGGATGATGGAGTCGTACTCGCTGTGATCCAAATCACCGATGACAAGTGCTGAACGGACAGCACCTCCGCGTTCAACACACGTACGGAGCGGATGACGTCTCCTCCTTCTTGATCCAGCAAGGGGAAAGGAGAGGTTGATGAAGATCCAGCAGCACGACGGCGTGGTGGTGGATGCAGCAAAACTCCGGCAGGGCTTCGCTAAGCAACTACGGGAGGAGGAGGAGGTGTAGCAGGGAGGAGGGAGGCGCCAAGCCTTTTTTTTGGGTGCGGCTGCCCCTCCCTCTATATAGGGGCAAGAGAGAGAGGGGGGCGTGCAGCCTTGCCCCTTCCTCCAAGGAAGGGTGCGGCCAAGGGAGGGAGGAGTCCATCCTCCCCAAGGCACCTAGGAGGTGCCTTCCCCTTTTAGGACTCTCCCCTCTCCCTCATCTCTTGGCGCATGGGCCTCTTGGGGCTGGTGCCCTTGGCCCATATAGGCCAAGGCACACCCCCTTCAGCCCATGTGCCCCCCCGGGGCAGGTGGACCCCTGGTGGACCCCCGGACCCCTTTCGGCACTCCCGGTACAATACTGATAACGCGCGAAACTTTTCCGGCGACCAAAATAAGACTTCCCATATATAAATCTTTACCTCCAGACCATTCCGGAACTCCTTGTGACGTCCGGGATCTCATCCGGGACTCCGAACAACTTTCGGTTTGCTGCATACTCATATTCATACAACCCTAGCGTCACCGAACCTTAAGTGTGTAGACCCTACGGGTTCGGGAGACATGCAGACATGACCGAGATGGCTCTCGGGCAATAACCAACAGCGGGATCTGGATACCCATGTTGGCTCCCACATGCTCCTCGATGATCTCATCGGTTGAACCACGATGTCGAGGATTCAAACAACCCCGTATACAATTCCCTTTGTCAATCGGTATTTTACTTGCTCGTGATTCGATCGTCGGTATCCCAATACCTCGTTCAATCTCGTTACCGGCAAGTCACTTTACTCGTACCGTAATGCATGATCCCGTGACCAAACACTTGGTCACTTTGATCTCATTATGATGATGCACTACCGAGTGGGCCCAGTGGTACCTCTCCGTCATACGGAGTGAAAAATCCCAGTCTCGATCCGTGTCAATCCAACAGACACTTTCGGAGATACCTGTAATGCACCTTTATAGTCACCCAGTTACGTTGTGACGTTTGGTACACTCAAAGCACTCCTACGGTATCCGGGAGTTACACGATCTCATCGTCTAAGGAAGAGATACTTGACATTGTAAAAGCTTTAGCAAAACGAACTACACGATCTTGTGCTATGCTTAGGATTGGGTCTTGTCCATCACATCATTCTCCTAATGATGTGATCCCGTTATCAACGACATCCAATGTCCATAGTCGGGAAACCATGACTATCTGTTGATCAACGAGCTAGTCAACTAGAGGCTTACTAGGGACATATTGTGGTCTATGTATTCACACGTGTATTACGATTTCCGGATAATACAATTATAGCATGAATAAAAGACAATTATCATGAACAAGGAAATATAATAATACTTTTATTATTGCCTCTAGGGCATATTTCCAACAGTCTCCCACTTGTACTAGAGTCAATAATCTAGTTACATTGTGATGAATCGAACACCCATAGAGTTCTGGTGTTGATCATGTTTTGCTCGCGGAAGAGGTTTACTCAACGGATCTGCAACATTCAGGTCCGTATGCACTTTGCAATTTTCTATGTCCCCATCTTGAACATTTTCATGAATGGAGTTGAAGCGATGTTTGATGTGCCTGGTCTTCTTGTGAAACCTGGGCTCCTTGGCAAGTGCAATAGCTCCAGTGTTGTCACAGAAGAGTTTGATCGGTTCCGACGCATTGGGTATGACTCCTAGGTCGGTGATGAACTCCTTCACCCAAATTGCTTCATGTGCTGCCTCCGAGGCTGCCATGTACTCCGCTTCACATGTAGATCCCACCACGACGCTCTGCTTGCAGCTGCACCAGCTTACTGCTCCACCATCCAACATATACACGTATCCGGTTTATGACTTTGAGTCATCCAGATCTGTGTCGAAGCTAGTGTCGACGTAACCCTTTACGACGAGCTCTTCGTCACCTCCATAAACGAGAAACATGTCCTTTGTCCTTTTCAGGTACTTCAGGATATTCTTGACCGCTGTCCAGTGTTCCTTGCCAGGATTACTTTGGTACCTTCCTACCAAACTTACGGCAAGGTTTACATCAGGTCTGGTACACAGCATGGCATACATAATAGATCATATGGCTGAGGCATAGGGGATGACACTCATCTCTTCTTTATCTTTTACCGTGGTCGGGCATTGAGCTGAGCTCAATTTCACACCTTGCAAAACAGGCAAGAACCCTTTCTTGGACTGATCCATTTTCAACTTCTTCAAAATCTTATCAAGGTATGTGCTTTGTGAAAGATCTATGAGGCGTCTCGATCTATCCCTATAGATTTTGATGCATAATATGTAAGCAGCTTCTCCAAGGTCCTTCATTGAAAAACTCTTATTCAAGTAGGCCTTAATGCTGTCCAAAAGTTCTATATCATTTCCCATCAAAAGTATGTCATCTACATATAATATGAGAAATGCTACAGAGCTCCCACTCACTTTCTTGTAAACGCAGGCTTCTCCATAAGTCTACATAAACCCAAACGCTTTGATCATCTCATCAGAGCGAATGTTCCAACTCCGAGATGCTTGCACCAGCCCATAAATGGATCGCTGGAGCTTGCATACCTTGTTAGCATTCTTAGGATCGACAAAACCTTCCGGCTGCATCATATACAGCTCTTCCTTAAGGTAACCGTTAAGGAATGCCGTTTTGACGTCCATCTGCCATATCTCATAATCATAGTATGCAGCAATTGCTAACATGATTCGGACGGACTTAAGCTTCGCTACGGGAGAGAAAGTCTCATCATAGTCAATCCCTTGAACTTGTCGATAACCCATAGCGACAAGTCGAGCTTTATAGATGGTAACATTACCATCCGCGTCCGTCTTCTTCTTAAAGATCCATTTGTTTTCTATCGCTCGCCGATCATCGGGCAAGTCTGTCAAAGTCCATACTTTGTTTTCATACATGGATCCTATCTCGGATTGCATGGCTTCAAGCCATTTGTTGGAATCTGAGCCCGCCATCGCTTCTTCATAGTTCGAAGGTTCACCGTTGTCTAACAACATGATTTTCAGGACAGGGTTGCCGTACCACTCTGGTGCGGAACGTGTCCTAGTGGACCTACGAAGTTCAGTAGCAACTTGATCCGAAGTACCTTGATCATCATCATTAATTTCCTCTCCAGTCGGTGTAGGCACCACAGGAACATTTTCCTGACCTGCACTACTTTCCGGTTCAAGAGGTAGTAGTTCATCGAGTTCTACTTTCCTCCCACTTACTCTTTTCGAGAGAAACTCTTTTTCCAGAAAGGATCCGTTCTTGGCAACAAAGATCTTGCCTTCGGATCTAAGGTAGAAGGTATACCCAATGGTTCCCTTAGGGTATCCTATGAAGACGCATTTTTCCGACTTGGGTTCGAGCTTTTCAGGTTGAAGTTTCTTGACATAAGCATCACATCCCCATACTTTTAGAAACGACAGCTTAGGTTTCTTCCCAAACCATAATTCATAGGGTGTCGTCTCAACGGATTTAGACGGTGCCCTGTTTAAAGTGAATGTAGTTGTCTCTAGAGCGTATCCCCAAAATGATAGCGGTAAATCAGTAAGAGACATCATAGATCGCACCATATCCAATAGAGTGCGATTACAACGTTCAGACACACCGTTAGGCTGAGGTGTTCTAGGCGGCGTGAGTTGTGAAATGGTTCCACATTTCCTTAAGTGTGTACCAAATTCGTGACTTAATATTCTCCTCCACGATCTGATCGCAAGAATTTTATCTTTCGGTCACGTTGATTCTCTACTTCATTCTGAAATTCCTTGAACTTTTCAAAGGTCTCAGACTTGTGTTTCATCAAGTAGACATACCCATATCTACTCAAGTCATCAGTGAGAGTGAGAACATAACGATATCCTCCGCGAGCCTCAACACTCATTGGACCGCACACATCGGTATGTATGATTTCCAATAAGTTGGTTGCTCGCTCCATTGTTCCGGAGAACGGAGTCTTGGTCATCTTGCCCATGAGGCATGGTTCGCATGTGTCAAATGATTCATAATCGAGCGACTCTAAAAGTCCATCAGCATGGAGCTTCTTCATGCGCTTGACACCAATGTGACCAAGGCGGCAGTGCCACAAGTATGTGGGACTATCGTTATCAACTTTACATCTTTTGGTATTCACACTGTGAACATGTGTAACATTACGTTCGAGATTCATTAAGAATAAACCATTGACCATCGGAGCATGACCATAAAACATTTCTCTCATATAAATGGAACAACCATTATTCTCGGATTTAAATGAGTAGCCATCTCTTATTAAACGAGATCCTGATACAATGTTCATGCTCAAACTTGGCACTAAATAATAATTATTGAGGTTTAAAACTAATCCCGTAGGTAAATGTAGAGGTAGCGTGCCGACGGCGATCACATCCACCTTGGAACCATTCCCGACGCGCATCGTCACCTCGTCCTTCGCTAGTCTCCGTTTATTCCGCAGCTCCTGCTGTGAGTTAGATATATGAGCAACGACACCGGTATCAAATACCCAGGAGTTACTACGAGTACTGGTAAGGTACACATCAATTACATGTATATCAAATATAGCTTTAGTGTTGCCGGCCTTCTTGTCTGCTAAGTATTTGGGGCAGTTCCGCTTCCAGTGACCCTTCCCTTTGCAATAAAAGCACTCAGTCTCAGGCTTGGGTCCATTCTTTGACTTCTTCCCGGCAACTGGCTTACAGGGCGCGGCAACATCCTTGCCATCCTTCTTGAAGTTCTTCTTTCCTTTGCCCTTCTTGAACCTAGTGGTTTTATTGACCATCAACACTTGATGCTCCTTCTTGATTTCTACCTCTGCTGACTTCAGCATTGAAAATACTTCAGGAATAGTTTTCACCAGCCCCTGCATATTGTAGTTCATCACAAAGCTCTTGTAGCTTGGTGGGAGCGATTGAAGGATTCTGTCAATGACCGCCTCGTTCGGGAGGTTAATGTCCAGCTGGGACAGGCGGTTGTGCAACCCAGACATTTTGAGTATGTGCTCACTGACAGAACTATTTTCCTCCATCTTACAACTGTATAACTTGTCGGAGACTTCATATCTCTCGACCCGGGCATGAGCTTGGAAAACTAGTTTCAGCTCCTCGAACATCTCATATGCTCCGTGTCGCTCAAAACGCTTTTGGAGCCCTGGTTCTAAGCTGTAAAGCATGCCGCACTGAACGAGGGAGTAATCATCAGCACGTGACTGCCAAGCGTTCATAACGTCTTGGTTCTCTGGGATGGGTGCATCACCTAGCGGTGCTTCTAGGACATATTGTTTCTTGGCAGCCATGAGGATAATCCTCAGGTTCCGGACCCAGTCCGAATAGTTGCTGCCATCATCTTTCAGCTTGGTTTTCTCTAGGAACGCGTTGAAGTTCATGGTGACATGAGCGTTGGCCATTTGATCTACAAGACATTTTGCAAAGATTTTAGACTATTGTTCATGATAATAAAGTTCATCTAATCAAATTATTTAATGAACTCCCACTTAGATTTGACATCCCTCTAGTCATCTAAGTGATACATCATCCGAGTCAACTAGGCCGTGTCCGATCATCACGTGAGACGGACTAGTCATCGTCGGTGAACATCTCCATGTTGATCGTATCTTCCATACGACTCATGTTCGACCTTTCGGTCTTTTGTGTTCCGAGGCCATGTTTGTACATGCTAGGCTCGTCAAGTTAACCTAAGTGTATTGCATGTGTAAAACTGTCTTACACCCGTTGTATGTGAACGTAAGGATCTATCACACCCGATCATCACGTGGTGCTTCGAAACGACGAACTTTAGCAACGGTGCATAGTTAGGGAGGACACTTTCTTGAAATTGTTATGAGGGATCATCTTATTTACTACCGTCGTTCTAAGTAAACAAGATGCATAAACATAATAAACATCACATGCAATTATATATAGTAGTGACATGATATGGCCAATATCATATAGCTCCTTTGATCTCCATCTTCGGGGCTCCATGATCATCCTGTCACCGGCATGACACCATGATCTCCATCATCATGATTTTCATCATCGTGTCTTCATGAAGTTGTCACGCCAACGACTACTTCTACTTCTATGGCTAACGCGTTTAGCAATAAAGTAAAGTAATTTACATGGCGTTCTTCAATGACACGCAGGTCATACAAAAATAAAGACAACTCCTATGGCTCCTGCCGGTTGTCATACTCATCGACATGCAAGTCGTGATTCCTATTACAAGAACATGATCTCATACATCACATATATCATTCATCATTCATCACAACTTGGGCCATATCACATCACAAAACACTTGCTGCAAAAACAAGTTAGATGTCATCTAATTGTTGTTGCAAGTTTTACGTGGCTGCAATAGGGTTCTAGCAAGAACGTTTTCTTACCTACGTGAAAGCCACAACGTGATTTGTCAACTTCTATTTACCCTTCATAAGGACCCTTTTCATCGAATCTGCTCCAACTAAAGTGGGAGAGACAGACACCCGCTAGCCACCTTATGCAACTAGTGCATGTCAGTCGGTGGAACCAGTCTCACGTAAGCGTATGTGTAAGGTCGGTCCGGGCCACTTCATCCCACAATACCGCTGAAGCAAGATAAGACTAGTAGCGGCAAGAAAGTTGACAACATCTACGCCCACAACAAATTGTGTTCTACTCGTGCAATAGAGAACTACAAATAGACCTAGCTCATGATGCCACTGTTGGGGAACGTTGCAGAAAATTAAAAATTTTCCTACGGTTTCACCAAGATCCATCTATGAGTTCATCTAAGCAACGAGTCATGGGAGAGTGATTGCATCTACATACCACTTGTAGATCGCGTGCGGAAGCGTTCAATGGAACGGGGATGATGGAGTCATACTCGCCGTGATCCAAATCACCGATGACAAGTGCTGAACGGACAGCACCTCCGCGTTCAACACACGTATGAAGCGGATGACGTCTCCTCCTTCTTGATCCAGCAAGGGGAAAGGAGAGGTTGATGAAGATCCAGCAGCACGACGGCGTGGTGGTGGATGCAGCAGAACTCCGGCAGGGCTTCGCTAAGCAACTACGGGAGGAGGAGGAGGTGTAGCAGGGAGGAGGGAGGCGCCAAGCCTTTTTTTTGGGTGCGGCTGCCCCTCCCTCTATATAGGGGCAAGAGAGAGAGGGGGGGCGCAGCCTTGCCCCTTCCTCCAAGGAAGGGTGCGGCCAAGGGAGGGAGGAGTCCATCCTCCCCAAGGCACCTAGGAGGTGCCTTCCCCTTTTAGGACTCTCCCCTCTCCCTCATCTCTTGGCGCATGGGCCTCTTGGGGCTGGTGCCCTTGGCCCATATAGGCCAAGGCGCACCCCCTTCAGCCCATGTGCCCCCCCCCCGGGGCAGGTGGACCCCTGGTGGACCCCCGGACCCCTTTCGGCACTCCCGGTACAATACCGATAACGCGCGAAACTTTTCCGGTGACCAAAATAAGACTTCCCATATATAAATCTTTACCTCCGGACCATTCCGGAACTCCTCGTGACGTTCGGGATCTCATCCGGGACTCCGAACAACTTTCGGTTTGCTGCATACTCATATTCATACAACCCTAGCGTCACCGAACCTTAAGTGTGTAGACCCTACGGGTTCGGGAGACATGCAGACATGACCGAGACGGCTCTCGGGAAATAACCAACAGCGGAATCTGGATACCCATGTTGGCTCCCACATGCTCCTCGATGATCTCATCGGTTGAACCACGATGTCGAGGATTCAAACAACCCCGTATACAATTCCCTTTGTCCATCGGTATTTTACTTGCCCGAGATTCGATCGTCGGTATCCCAATACCTCGTTCAATCTCGTTACCGGCAAGTCACTTTACTCATACCGTAATGCATGATCCCGTGACCAAACACTTGGTCACTTTGAGCTCATTATGATGATGCACTACCGAGTGGGCCCAGTGATACCTCTCCGTCATACGGAGTGACAAATCCCAGTCTCGATCCGTGTCAACCCAACAGACACTTTCGGAGATACCTGTAATGCACCTTTATAGTCACCCAGTTATGTTGTGATGTTTGGTACACCCAAAGCACTCCTACGGTATCCGGGAGTTACACGATCTCATGGTCTAAGGAAGAGATACTTTACATTGTAAAAGCTTTAGCAAAATGAACTACACGATCTTGTGCTATGCTTAGGATCGGGTCTTGTCCATCACATCATTCTCCTAATGATGTGATCCCGTTATCAACGACATCCAATGTCCATAATCAGGAAACCATGACTATCTGTTGATCAACGAGCTAGTTAACTAGAGGCTTACTAGGGACATATTGTAGTCTATGTATTCACACGTGTATTACGATTTCCGGATAATACAATTATAGCATGAATAAAAGACAATTATCATGAACAAGGAAATATAATAATACTTTTATTATTGCCTCTAGGGCATATTTCCAACATTATATGAGTTCTTTTGACTAATGTTGAGTCCATGGATTATACACACTTTTACCTTTCCATCATTGCTAGCCTCTTCGGTATCGTGCATTGCCCTTTCTCACCTTGAGAGCTGGTGCAAACTTCGCCGGTGCATCCAAACCCCGTGATATGATACGCTCTATCACACATAAACCTCCTTATATCTTCCTCAAAACAGCCACCATTCCTACCTATTATGGCATTTCCATAGCCATTCCGAGATATATTGCCATGCAACTTTCCACCGTTCCGTTTATCATCATGACACGCATTACTTTTGTCATATTGCCATTGCATGATCATGTAGTTGACATCGTATTTGTGGCAAAGCCACCATGCATAATTTTTCATACATGTCACTCTTGATTCATTGCACCATCCCGGTACACCACCAGAGGCATTCATATAGTCATATCTTGTTCTAGTTTCGAGTTGTAATTCATGAGTTGTAAATCAATAAAAGTGTGATGATCATCATTATTAGAGCATTGTCCCTAAAAAGAAAAAGAAAAAGAAAGGCCAAAAAAAGAAAAAAAGAAAGGCCAAAGAAAAAAAGAAAAAAGAAGAAAGGCCAAAAGAAAAAAATGAAAGGCCCAAAAAAAGAAAAAGAAAAAATAAATAAATAAAAAGGGGCGATGTTACTATCTCTTTTTCCACATTTGTGCTTCAAAGTAGCAACATGTTCTTCATATAGAGAGTCTCATATGTTGTCACTTTCATATATTACTTGGAATTTTTCATTATAGAACTTGGCTTGTATATTCGTACAATGGGCTTCCTCAAAATGCCCTAGGTCTTCGTGAGCAAGCAAGTTGGATGCACACCCACTTAGTTTCTTTCGTTGAGCTTTCATTTATTTATAGCTCTAGTGCATCTGTTGCATGGCAATCCCTACTCCTCATGTTGACATCAATTGATGGGCATCTCCATAGCCCGTTGATTATCCTCATCAATGTGAGACTTTCTCCTTTTTTGTATTCTCCACACAATCCCCATCATCATATTCTATTCCACTCATAGTGCTATATCCATGGCTCACGCTCATGTATTGCATGAAAGTTGAAAAAGTTTGAGATTATTTAAGTACGAAACAATTGCTTGGCTTGTCATTGGGGATGTAGAATTTGGGAGCATTTTTGTGTGACGAAAATGAAGCATAGACTAACTATATGATTTTGTAGGGATGAACTTTCTTTAGCCATGCTATTTTGAGAAGACATCATTGCTTTGATTAGTATGCTTGAAGTATTACTATTTCTTATGTCAATATGAACATTTATTTTGAATCATTTGGATCTGAACATTCATGCCACCATAAAGAAAATTACATTGAGAATTATGCTAGGTAGCATTCCACATCAAAAATTCTGTTTTTATCCTTTACCTACTCGAGGACGAGCAGGAATTAAGCTTGGGGATGCTTGATACATCTCCAACGTATCTATAATTTTTTATTGTTCCATGCTATTAAATTACCCCTTTTGGATGTTTATGTGCTTTATTTTACACATTTATATCATTTTTGGAACTAACCTACTAACCGGAGGCCCAGCCCGTATTGCTGTTTTTTTGCCTATTTCAGTATTTCGAAGAAAAGGAATATCAAGCGGAGTCCAAACGGAATGAAACCTTCGGGAGCATGATTTTTGGAACGAACGTGATCCAGAGGACTTGGAGTGCAAGCCAAGAAGCAGCCGAGGCGGCCACGATGGTGGAGGGCGCGCCCACCCCTACAGGGCGCGCCACCCTATCTCGTGGGCCCCTCGGGCGGCCACCGACCTATTTCTTCCTCCTATATATACCCACGTACCCCGAAAACATCCAGGGAGCCAACGAAAAACAATTTCCACCGCCGTAACCTTCTGTATCCGCGAGATCCCATCTTGGAGCCTTCGTCGGTGCTCCGCCGGAGGGGGAATCGACCATGGAGGGCTTCTACATCAACACCATGGCCCCTCCGATGAGTTGTGAGTAGTTTACCACATACCTTCGGGTCCATAGTTATTAGCTAGAAGGCTTCTTCTCTCTTTTTGGATCTCAATGCCATGTTCTCCCCCTCTCTTGTGGAGATCTATTTGATGTAACTCTTTTTGCGGTGTGTTTGTCGAGATCCGATGAATTGTGGGTTTATGATCAAGTTTATCTATGAGAAATATTTGAATCTCCTCTGAATTCTTTTATGTATGATTGAGTTATCTTTGCAAGTCTCTTCGAATTATCAGTTTGGTTTGGCCTACTAGATTGATCTTTCTTGCAATGGGAGAAGTGCTTAGCTTTGGGTTCAATCTTGCGGTGACCATACCCAGTGACAAAAGGGGTAGCAAGGCACGTATTGTATTGTTGCCATCGAGGATAAAAAGATGGGGTTTATATCATATTGCATGAGTTTATCCCTCTACATCATGTCATCTTTCTTAATGCGTTACTCTATTCTTATGAACTTAATACTCTAGATGCATGCTGGATAGCGGTCGATGTGTGGAGTAATAGTAGTAGATGCAGAATCGTTTCGATCTACTTATCGCGGACGTGATGCCTTTATTCATGATCATGCCTAGATAATCTCATAATTATTCGCTTTTCTATCAATTGCTCGACAGTAATTTTTTCACCCACTGTAATACTTATGCTATCTTGAGAGAAGCCACTAGTGAAACCTATAGCCCCCGGGTCTATCTTTTATCATATAAGCTTTCAATCTACTTTTATTTGCATCTTTACTTTTCCAATCAATATTATAAAATATCAAAAATATATTTATCTTATCATACTATCTTATCATATCTCACTTTCGCAAGTGGCCGTGAAGGGATTGACAACCCCTTTATTGCGTTGATTGCGAGTTCTTTGTTTGTTTGTGTAGGTGCATGGGACTTTTGAGGAGCCTCCTACTAGATTGATACCTTGGTTCTCAAAAACTGAGGGAAATACTTACGCTACTATTGCTGTATCACCCTTTCCTCTTCAAGAAAAACCAACGCAAGCTCAAGATGTAGCACTGAATAATCAGGAGAACGACCGGAAATACGCTCGAGAGGAATACCACCTTGTAGAGCAGCAGATATCTGAATATTAATGAGATAGGTGGAAGTGGTAATAGCCTCAGCCCAGAAGTGAGGTGGAAGCTGCGATCATCATTGCATGCGCCGTCTCAAGAAGGTCACGATGCTTGCGCTCAGCAACACCATTCTGAGCATGAGCACCAGCGCAAGAGAACTGAGTAAGAGTACCCTGCTCAGCAAGGAAATCTCGCAGCGCATGGGAGATACTCACTAGCTGAATCTACGCGAAAAACACGAATAGGAGTGAAAACTGTGTATGAACCATGGCAGCAAAGTTTTTGTATATAGATAAGACCTCACTACGAGACGACATGAAATAGATCCAATTGTACCGAGAAAAATCGTCTATAAAGATAATATAGTAGCGGTGACCCCCTTTCGAAGCGAGGGTGACCGGATCCCAAACATTAGTGTGAATGAGATCAAAAGGGCGCTCAGACACCGACTCGCTGTGAGGATAGGGTAGCTGAATCTGCTTACCAAGCCTACAACCTAGACAATCCAACGAAGCGTTACCAAGCCTCCTATATATATATCAGGATCTTTCCAACACGAGGTGCTTGCCAAACGATAAAATAAAAAAGGGAAAGGTGAAGATCACCTTGATTCTTGCATAAAGTAAAAAGACATAAAGTAAAAGATAGGCCCTTCACAGAGGGAAGCAGACGTTGTCATGTGCTTTTATGGTTGGATGCATAAAATCTTAATGCAAAAGAACGTCACAACGACTGCGAAGACCAACACGGCCTGTGCGACAGAAATTTCCTAGTTGATGATAGGCGCTTCAGCATCAAGTTGGATGAGACCTTCGAAGTGGATACAGTAAGTCACAACGACAAATCTTTTTTCGTAATTAAGCATGACCTATATATGCTTCATTTGCTTCAACTTATTATTTTAAATTTTCACTGTTCTACTACCGTATCCCCTGCCATGCAAGAATTTTTATCTTGGATAAGATAGGTTTCAGTCATAACAAAACTATGGAGGTAAAGAGAGTTTACTTGAAGACCGAGCATGGTTATACCTTCAACGTCAAATTATATAATCAAGAAACCTACACCCATTTTGAATGCAAAACTTGGCAAGCACTATGTAAGGCTTATGCATTTGATCCTGATATGTTTATCACCTTTGATATTCGTCTCGAAGATGATATTGAAGGTAATAGATACATTCGGGTCGATGTGCAGACGCCTCCAGTTCTACCATTATGTGAGTTTCTCATGCCATATTTATGTTCGAGTGCATCTTTTGCATACATTATTTTTTTAAGCTAAACTTCATGTTGCTAAGTATGATACTATACGATGTTCTCTTCAACAGGGACTCCCGATGATAGTTGTGCCTCAGTGGATCTCGACTAAAGGTCGCATGTCAATTGTTAGCTTACGGCCAAGACATCCTACATTGCACACGAGTGCATTCAGGATTTCTAGAACCGAGGAATGCTTAATAGTGAAAGACTGGACCAAAATTGTGAATGATCGCAGAGAAGTACTAGGAGTCAACAAGCAGAAGCGCAACCCACGATTAGGAGACAAGTTCGTCTGCATGTTCCAGTATGATGATCATGAGAGCTACACGTGTTCTATGCCATTTTACCTGAGAGAGAGCAGCAGGAGTGATTAGCATGCTCTTAGTACTTTCCTCTCATGTCCGTGTTCTTCGTCCTGAACTTAATCTCAAAGAGTGATCATGTTGAACTCGATGATATCTTTCCTTCTGATACAAAGTGAATGTTTCTTCTTTAAGCTGGTATTGATGGCGATTAGATAGCGGTAATGATGACTATAATGATTTTTAGCTAGCTAGTATACCGTTAACTTGTTGGTGATGATGATGATGATGATGATGATGATGATGATGAGTTATTATATCATTTATGAAAGAAACCGCAGATTAGTTTCAACTGGATGGTTCCTAGCTAGCTAAGTGATCACTTTAGCTAGGATCCATGCATGCATCCAGTTGAAACTAATCCGCGGGTACTTTCACCTAATGATTTAACAACTCATTATAATGTAAAAACAATCTCTAAATTAAATTGAAAACACAAAACTAAAGGAAAAATAAAAAAACCAAAACCCCCCGAACATTTAGTACCGGTTGGTGTTACCAACCGGTACTATAGGTCTCCCCGCACCTGGCCCTGACTCGTGCCACGTGGTGGCACTTTAGTGGCGGTTCGTGATGAACCGGTACTAAAGGGAGGACCTTTAGTCCCCCACCTTTTAGTGCCGGTTACACAACCGGCACTAAAAGCCCTTACGAACCGGTGCTATAGCCCGGTTCTGCACTAGTGACTTTGCACTTTGCCAGGATGGTCGTTCATGTGTGTGTGTGTGTGTTGTGTTGGTTGTGTGCATCCTAATTATATAGAGGCCGGATGTGTACTCATTATGATTGTATCTCTCGATGCTACTCTATGAGTCAATGTAAAACACCCTTTATCGGAAAAAAAGGGGAAATAGGGCATGTTTGGGACTGCTCTCCTCCATCAAAATCAGTTTCGCGCCACCATATTCATTTTGGAGCAGTTTCATACAGAAGTTTCAACTCTTCCAAAGAGAATGTTTGGCTTTCATCTAGCTCCAGCTTCAAGAATGGGAAATCTATTTGATTCGATGAGTGGGGAAAAACGAAGGGGTATTCACTTACTGGTGGCAGTGGTTGGTAATTTCCTTCTAACTCCATCTTCTACATTTTTTTTTGGATCACCTCCTAAAGAGCTTCACAAAAGATAGGGAGTTGTACCCCAGATTCTAGTTTTTTTTTTTGAAGTGGCATTATCATGGAGCTACCCCATTTGGCTTGCGTTTTCTAGAACGAAGCTAAATTTCAAGGAGCGGGGTAGTTCCAAACATGCCCTTAACCTACGTCGTCATTGATGGACGGTGGGGAGCGGCGGTGGTGGGACAAAGCCGAAGAACTATCTGATGTCATTGGTAGGCGATTCGATGTGTGCTTTGTTTCCTAAATTAATTTTGACATTTTTATTTCCTAATTAAGGTGATTAGGATCGGATGCATGACTTGTTTCCTAATTGATTACATTTTTCATTCCTAATTAAGGTGATTCTGATCTGGTTCGTGATTGATTTCCTAAATTATTTTGACAGCTTTTAATTTCTTATTAAGGTAATTTGATGTTATTGATATACCGTGTGCAGGATCTGGTGTAGGCTCTGCCAGAACATTGATCGCCTATGTTGTGTAGATATTTCAGAAAGCGTGCGTATCCAGCCAGATATTACCCCGATACGGCTGGATATGTATCCTATTCGTATCCTTTGATTTATTGATTTAAAAAATAAATTAATGTTTGATACGTCTGAGATACTGCTGCAATACATTTTGGATACGGGAAATCCTTCGTTTAATGTGAAAATCCCTTGACTCCATGGAGCCATCATACGTCTCCATAAATTCTCAGCTGGTCGAGTCCTCTCCTCTCCCACATGGTTTGTCCTTCTGAATTCCAATCCAATTACTTATCCGTCTCCAGCTCACCGCCGGCAGGACACTTGCGCCTCTCACATGCCGGAGGTATGTCTCTTTGATCTCCCTCCCGTTCTCGGATCTCTCTTCCCCATAAATACAAAAAGTATGCTTCATATCAAAAACTCGTTAGTTTTCATATTTTTAATAATATATACATATACACGATTGTATCTCTATCCTAGTATTTAGAAAAATGGTGTATCGGGTGTTTCCCCGTATCGTGTATCCGATGCATATCCAAGTATCCATGCAATGTAGTTGATCGTGAGCCGTTTGATCAGGCGGCGGACCATCAAAATAATATGGACTCTTAGATTTCGTTAGATGGATCAGACTAGAAAGAACCTGGTTATCCCGTGTATACTTGGCGGTGTGGCTTTAAGAGAATTAAAGTTCTGTCTTTCATAAGTAGTAGAGATACCACTACCCTGCCCTCGACAGCTCCTAGAGGCTAGAGGGCGTAGTTTTGTCTAAAGTGGTAACGTACGCCCTCCTCTCTCCCACCCCTCCATCTCCGGTCTTCTACTCCTCAATCGAATTTGCTTCGCTCATCTCACCGTGCTAGCCAGGCGCAGCAACTAGAGGCCGGAGAAGTTAAGGATGATGGGGCAGTCGCCGACGCGCGCGTTCTAGTTCACACACGAGGAGGTCGCGCAGACGGAGGAGCACCTGCGTGACCTCAATGGCATGCCACACCATACCGTCATCCAGGACCTCACTGACAAGTTCAACTCATTCGCCGATAGCTCTGGTAAGATTCCCGTCCACTACAAGCAGGTAGTACAGTTTCCCTTCCTGTTGTCCAAGATCCCCGTCTGCCCTATTTCCATATTGCGATGTATACATGTGGGTTTGTGGGTCGGCGCAGGTGCGGAGCTGGCTCAACAACCGGAACTTCCCTTGCAACTTCCCTTGCGTCAGTGGCCGCGCGCCCCTGGTAGTCTTGGACTGCTGCTGCAAGTACTTTCGGTTATGGAACCAGGTCCACACCTGCGACAACCCACAACCTCACAAGTATAGATCACAATGCAATAAGGAAATAGGGCGGACGAGGATCTTTGGCAACGGGAAGGGAAACCATAATACATACTTGTACTAGACATGAATCTTGTCGAAGCGCTCGGTGGAGGCGTTGAACTTGTCGATGAGGTCCTGGATGATGGTACAGTGCGGCATGCCATTGAGGTGACGCATGAGCTCCTCGATCTGTGCGACCTGCATGTGCATGGACCAGAATGCAGGCCTCAGTGGTCGATCCGTCATCCTTAACTTCTCAGGCCCCTGGCTGCTATGCTTGACTACCACGGCGAGATGAGCTGAGCAGATTCGACGAAGGAGTAGAACACTGGAGATGGAGAGGCGTGGGAGGGAGGAGGGCGTATGTTAACCCTTCAGAGAAAGGTGCAGCCGTTGTGCCTACTTTTTTGAGATAACGGCGGTGCATCCCTAGGTGGCCTCGATGGCTCCTTGGGAGTGGAACAACGTCGGCACAACGATGTAATCGTCCACGTCCGAGCGAACATGATCTAGCTCCGACGGCACGCGAGAAAGCCATCACAACCCACAGCTCCCATGCTGGCCGCTAACTGGACGTCGGCAAACATACACGAATAGCAGGCATTAGGATTGCTCTATTGTGGGTCTCACAACGAGGAGAAGCGCATCACCTCCTTGGACGGCTCGGAGCCTAGTAAGAGCTCGAGTGCACGGCAAACATTGACCAGAAGGCCGCAGTTGGCGCGCAAGGGTACGGTGGCGATGTCCGTGACGGGCTGAGGCTCCTCGCTATGGAGGGCAACGACACAAATAGTGGGCAATGCCAAGGGCACCGTGGACATAGCGGTGGAGGAGGCTCCAGACCACAGTGTCAATGGACACGTAGGCATTTGGCGGCGATGTGGTGCGCCTCCTTGGTAGCCCCCTTGAATTCATCTTCCGTCTGATGTGGTCACCTATTACAGGTAGGGTCAAGGACCCATCATTCGGGACCCACATGCGGTCTATCACCATCATAGGTAGGTCCATGGACCATGCCAACATTCGGGTGCTTACATCACGAAGTCCACTCGGACAGCTCGACGACACTCGGACGATCGCACGTCACTCGGCTGATGGACCACCACTTGGACATAGAAGGCAGGAGGACGTCGTGGGAGCTGCAACGGTCAAGGAATCCTAAATCGTCCATTGAGTAGAGTCATAGCTACCGTTACCTATAACTGCCGTAGTATTGGCTCATTATACTAGTAACTGACCGATTCAGTATCATTAAATGCCTTGACGGCATGGGAGACAAGGGGCTGCGGCGCACTCTATATAAGCCGCACCCAAAGCAAGCCTCAGGGCACGAGGTGGCTAAGATTAGTAACTCGAAACAGGAATTGCAAAATAAACAGAGACTAGTTGAGGGTGAAGTGACGATGTATGTTGGAAGTGGTTCCAAGATTGATATAATCATCATCGCACAACCCCTATACTTTCGGGATTAGAGTTGAACCTAAATAAATGTTATTTGATGTTTGCGTTAAAGCATGAATATGATTAGATCATGTTCATTAAAATACGGTTATTCATTTAAGATAGAAAATAATTGTTATTCTGTTTACATGAATAAAGCCTTCTATGGTCATACACCCAATGTTGATGGTTTATTGAATCTCGATCGTGGTAATACACATATTCATAATATTGATGTCAAAAGATGCAAAGTTGATAATGATGGTGCAACTTATTTGTGGCACTGCCATTTGGGTCATATGGGTGTAAAAGCGCATGAAGAAACTTTATAAAGATGGACTTTTGGAATCACTTGATTATGAAGATACTTGCGAACCATGCCTTATGGGCAAGATGACTAAAACTCTGATCTCCAGAACAATGGAACGAGATAGTGACTTATTGTAAATAATACATACCGATGTATGCAGTCCAATGAGTGTTGATGCTCGTGGCAGGTATCATTATTTGCTGACCTTCACGGATGATTTAAGCAGATATGGGTGTATCTACTTAGTGAAACACAAGTCTGAAACATTTGAAAAGTTCAAAAAAATTCAGAGTGAAGTGGAGAATCATCGTAACAAGAGAATAAAAGTTTCTACGATCTGATCGTGGAGGAGAATATTTGAGTTACGAGTTTGGCCTACATTTAAGACAATGTGGAATAGTTTCACAGCTCACGCCACCTGGAACACCATAGTAATGGTGTGTCCAAATGTCGTAACCACACTTTATTTGATATGGTGCGATATATGATGTCTCTTACCGATTTACCACTATCGTTTTTGGGGTTATGCATTGAGACAGCTGCATTCACTTTAAATAGGGCACCATCAAAATCCGTTGAGACGATGCCTTATGAATAGTGGTTGTGCAAGAAATCAAAGTTGTCATTTTTTAAAATTTGGGGCTGCGATGCTTATGTGAAAAAGTTTCAACCTGGTAAGCTCGGAACCAAATCGGAGAAATGCGTCTTCATAGGATACCCAAAGGAAACTGTTGGATACACCTTCTATCACATATCCAAAGGCAAGATCGTTGCTAAGAATGGATCCTTTCTAGAGAAGGAGTTCCTCTCGAAAGAAGTGAGTGGGAGGAAAGTAGAACTTGATGAGGTAATTATACCTTCTCCCGAATTGGAAAGTAGTTCATCACAGAAATCAGTTCCAGTGATTCCTACACTAACTAGTGAGGAAGCTAATGATGATGATCATGAAACTTTAGATCAATTTACTACTGAACCTCGTGGGTCAACCAGAATATGGTCCGCACCAGAGTGGTACGGTAATCCTATTCCAGAAGTCATGTTACTAGACCATGATGAACCTACGAACTATGAGGAAGCGATGATGAGCCCAGATTCCGCGAAATGGCTTGAGGCCACGAAATCTGAGATGGGATACATGTATGAGAACAAAGTGTGGACTTTGGTGGACTTGCTCGATGATCAGCAAGCCATAGAAAATAAATGGATCCTCAAGAGGAAGACGGACACTGATAGTAGTGTTACTATCTACAAAGCTCGACTTGTCACAAAAGGTTTTCGACAAGTTCAAGGTGTTGACTACAATAAGATTTTGTCAACTGTAGCGATGCTTAAATCCGTCCGAATCATGTTAGCAGTTGCCATACTTTATGAAATCAGGCAGATGGATGTCAAAACTGCATTCCTGAATTGATTTCTGGAAGAAGAGTTGTATATTATGCAACCAGAAGGTTTTGTCGATCCAAAGGGTGCTAACAAAATGTGCAAGCTCCAGCAATCCATTTATGGACTGGTGCAAGCCTCTCGGAGTTGGAATAAATGCTTTGATAGTGTGAGCAAAGCATATGGTTTTATACAGACTTGCGGTGAAGCCTGTATTCACAAGAAAGTGAGTGGGAGCACTATAGCATTTCTGATAAGTATATGTGAATGACATATTGTTGATCAGAAATGATGTAGAATTTTCTGGAAAGCATAAAGGAGAGTTTGAAAGGAGATTTTCAAAGAAAAACCTCGGTGAAGATGCTTACATATTGGGCATCAAGACCTATAGAGATATACCAAGACGCTTGACAAGTTTTTTCAATGAGTATATACCTTGACAAGTTTTTGAAAGAGTTAAAAATGGATCAGTCAAAGAAAGAGTTCTTGCATGTATTACAAGGTGTAAAGTTGAGTAAGACTCAAAGCCCGACAACGGCATAAGATAGAAAGAGAATGAAAGTTATTCCCTATGCCTCGGTCATAGGTTCTATAAAGTATGTCATGCTATGTACCAGACTAGTTGTGTGCCTTACTATGAGTTTGGCAAAGGGGTACAATAGTGATCTAAGAGTAAATCAGTGAACATCGGTCAAAATTATCCTTAGTGAGAACTAAGGAAATATTTCTCGGTGATGGGGTGATAAAGAGCTCATCGTAAAGAGTTTCGTAGATGCAAGCTTTCACACCGATTCGGATGACTCTAAGTCTCAATCTGGATATATATTAAAAGTGGGAGCAATTAGCTAGAGTAGCTTCATGCAGAGCATTGTAGACATAGAATATTTGCAAAATACAAACGGCTCTGAATGTGTCAGACCCGTTGACTAAACTTCTCTCACGAGCAAAACATGACCACACCTTGGTACTCTTTGGGTGTTAATCACATAGCGATGTGAACTAGATTATTGACTCTAGTAAACCCTTTTAGTGTTGGTCACATGACGATGTGAACTATTAGTGTTAAACGACATGGCGATGTGAACTAGATTATTGACTCTAGTGTAAGTGGGAGACTGAAGGAAATATGCCCTAGAGGCAATAATAAAGTTATTATTTATTTCCTTATTTCATGATGAATGTTTATTATTCATGCTAGAATTGTATTAACCGGAAACTTAGTACATGTGTGAATACATAGACAAAACATAGTGTCCCTAGTATGCCTCTATTTGACTAGCTCGTTAATCAAAGATGGTTATATTTCCTAACTATAGACATGCGTTGTCATTTGATGAACGGGATCACTTCATTAGGAGAATGATGTGATGGACATGACCCATCCGTTAGCTTAGCATTATGATCGTTACAGTTTCATTGCTACTACTTTCTTCATGACTTATACATGTTCCTCAGACTATGAGATTATGCAACTCCTAAATACCAGTGGAACACTTTGTGTGCTACCAAACGTCATGACATAAATGGGTGATTATAAAGGTGCTCTACAGGTGTCCCCGAAGGTGTTTGTTGGGTTGGCATAGATCTAGATTAGGATTTGTCACTCCGTGTTTCCGAGAGGTATCTCTAGGCCCTCTCAGAAATACTCATCACTATAAGCCTTGCAAGCATTGTGACTAATGAGTTAGTTGCGGGATGAAGTATTATGGAATGAGTAAAGAGACTTGCCGGTAACGAGATTGAACTAGGTATGATGATACCGACGATCGAATCTCGGGCAAGTAACATACCGATGACACAGGGAAGAACGTATGTTGTTATGCAGTTTGACCGATGCAGATCTTCGAAGAATATATAGGAACCAATATGAGTATCCAGGTTCTGCTATCGGTTATTGATCGGAGATGTGTCTCGATCATGTTTACATAGTTCTCGAACCCGTAGGGTCCGCATGCTTAACGTTTGATGACGATTTGTATTATGAGTTATGTGTTTTGATGACCGAAGTTTGTTCGGAGTCCCGGATGAGATCACGGACGTGATGAGGAGTCTCGAAATGGTCAAGACATAAGGATCTATATATTGGAAGGCTATATTCGAACATCGGAAAGGTTCTGAGTGATTCGGGTATTTTTCGGAGTACCGGGGAGTTACCGGAATTCATCGGGAGAAGTAATGGGCCTTATTTGGCTTTAGTGGAGAGAGGGGAGAAGGGCCAAGAGGTGGCGCGCGCCTCCCCCCTGCCCAAACCGAATTGGACAAGGGGTGGGGGCGCAGCCCCCCTTTCCTTCTCCCTCTCCCTCTCTTTCCTTCTCTCCTACGAAGAATAGGAAAGGGAATCCTACTAGGACTTGGGAGTCCTAGTAGGACTCCCTATGCTTGGCGCGCCCCCTAGGACGGCCGCCTCCTCCCTCCCTCCTTTATAAACGGGGGAGGGGAGCACCCCAAGGACACACAAGTTGATCTTTTAGCCGTGTGTGGTGCCCCCCTCCACAGTTACACACCTTGGTCATATCGTCGTAGTGCTTAGGCGAAGCCCTACGCCGGTAACTTCATCATCACCGTCGCCACACCGTCGTGCTGACGAAACTCTCCCTCGGCCTCAACTGGATCAAGAGTACGAGGGACGTCATCGAGCTGAACATGTGCTGAACGCGGAGGTGCCGTGCGTTCGGTACTTGATCGGTTGGATCGCGAAGAAGTTCGACTACATCAACCGTGTTATTGAAACGTTTCCTCTTTCGGTCTACGAGGGTACGTGGACACACTCTCCCCTCTCGTTGCTATGCATCACCTAGGTAGATCTTGCGTGATCGTAGGATTTTTTTTAAATTACTGCGTTCCCCAACACTTCCTCCATATCAGCCTCCTCCGATGTTGGCAGCGCCTCCGCAGCCTTTTCCTCGGGTGGAGGATTGGATTGTCCGCTCCCCAATCTTGTTTCCTCCGGCACCTCTTCCCCCGTATGCATCTCCTTCGTCCCTTCCTTCAAGCTCGTTCCAGTAGTCAAACCTCCCGGATCCCCCATGTAACCACCGTACCAGGGACGCGTGGTCGTAGTCTATCTAGCGCTCGCAGGAATCCAACGAGTCGATGGTGAAGATATGTGGACTTCGTCGGCGGCGCCGTCGGAGGATAAGGTAGACCCTAGGGGAAAAAGTTTCTAGTTTAGCAAATCGCGATGTTACAACCTTCCCTTTCTCAGAAACACACACTAGCTAACGTGTGATAGGAACCGCTTCACTCTACCTTTTGGCGATAAAGCAACGGCAGTTTCATACTTTCTTTGGACGCCGGGGAGGCAGCGATCTCCACCCCTCTCCGTCCACCGCTCCAACGGCTCGAGGATGGGGGTGGGCTCTTGCTTCTCTTCTAGTTGGTCCATAGATTTACAGTCTTGTCTTCGTCTAGTAACCCAGTTTGGTAAGGTCGGTCTGTCCTCACCATGATGACGTTCTCTCCGGCGGTGCCGTTGAGCTGATGGCATCGTTTGCTCGTCGTTCGTTCGGAGCGGTGAGCTTTATGTTTCCTGTGTCTGGCGGCTATTGCCATTCAAGGCAGTGCCAACAAGTGGGACATGTTGGTCCTAGTTCAAGGTTGGTGGCCCAATGGTGGCGGATCTTGTGTTCTTCCCGCGCGACACGGCGGGATTCGTCAAATCTGTATTGCCGACACGCACATCGCCAAGTGTTTTGACGTGGGGAACATCCTTGGCCGACATGCACATCGCCAAGTGTCTGTTCTGCAGGTCTGGTCTTCGGCTCTCAACGCCTTTAAGGCTATATGGCACTGGCCTGGATTTTGGTTTGTTGGCTTTCCATCTCTTCCTCAGGTGTGCGTCGCGGCGGTGCTCGAGGTCGAAGATGGTTTCAGATCTGGTTGTTTGCAGGGACCCCAAGGGACTTATTTGTAATATTCTTTTATTTGGGATTCTTGAAACAATTCCTGGACACCTATCAGGTCCCGGTTTTCTCATAGTTCTCGCATGAAAGTACAATTGTACTTTGTTTATTGATTAATATAATGTATGCGGTTTGAAAAAAAAACGCTAGCCAAAGGCCATATGTTGACAAGAAATGGTTACGGAAGGTAAATTTTTTTGGTATGAATGCACTTGCTCATAGCAAAATAAGCATATGTGAGCAAATTCCCAAGGAGTTCGCTTGTTCGGACCGCAGTGCAAGGACAATACCACATGGTGCAGTTCCACCAGTGCCCAAGATTAAACAATCAAACTAATAATACGCAAAAAAATCAAACAAAATTCAGTAAAAACTCGGAGGATATCCTAAGTGTATGTATAATGTCGGCTGTTATTATCATAGAATCAAGAATAAATCATGATGGCGGGATAACAACCTGACCTACGAGCAACAGATTGTAAAATGCTAGGACGACACCTCGAACTTAGTCGCGGGAGCGAATATGGTCCAAATACAATGGTCTCACCACACCTAGTGACATGGTTTGTGCTATGCATGTGGTGAGTGGGGTCGCTTTAGAGGGCATGTGTCACATGGGGTGATGATTATATCGTCTTCAACCTGCCATTTCTCTCCTCTACCGACTCAAACCCTAGAATGTTTTGTTTAAATGGTGACAAAACCACACAAAAAATTTATGTGATAACTTGGGAGAACTCATCGTACTCGAGAGCGGTGGCCAGCGAAGAGCCCTCGTGTGTGCTAGCATGAGCTCATGTGTGCTTGTGTGCGTGCTAGAATGAGCTCCTGTGTGAGGCAGCTGAGTGTGTGAGCTGGAGCCAGCGGCGGCTCGCCGGCCGTCGGGCGTCGGCTGCGCGAGGCGCATGTTCCGTGGCTCCACGCTCAACAGGTGTTTGATGTATTGCCACAAAGAGAAATGGAGAGGAAGAAAAAGAAGACCAAGTCAATTTGCTTATGTGTCACTTTTTCCCTGCCAATTCATTTTGACGGTGGACCACTCCGATTGGTGATGTCATTGAAACTCTTAGCATATATTATCAGTGTTTTTTGCACTGTCAATTTTTCGGCTGAGTGCAGAATGTCATGTTTTGTTAAGTGGTGGTTTTCTGAGAGCTATAATGCTAATGTGAAGGTTTTGTGCATTTTACTCTGCCTTGGAGATGCCCTTATTACATATACTCTCGTTTGCTTGGATATACTCCATACCTTGTATACATGCATATGGGCCTCTAATTTGGCACCAGCCTGCATTGAGAAAGGAATTTTGCACGGGCCTGCATCACTGTGATGGTTAGAAGGCGCGTACGTTACAGCCAGCCGGAGCTCTCTTGCTCGGACTTTGCAGAGCTCTTTTTTATTTTTACCTATTTCTTTCCTCTGTGGTAACAAGCGGGCCCTGCGCTCATGCAGCCTGCTGGGACTGTATTGGTACAGTTCTTGAGTATGAGGACGGTTTTGGACCTAGCCAGCAAGTTCAAGGGGCAATGATGCATTTTACTCCCAGGTAAACCGATCCATCGGGCACCAAATTCCTTTAAATTAATTTTTAATCTGAGCTCTAGTGAATAGCAATAGCACTCATCGTTTGTCTCTGTCTCACCGAACCCCTCTTTATAACTTGTGCTCAAACACCCTTCTACACACAACCGAGGTTTTTTTTTGGGGGGACAACCTCGCGAGATTTTTATTTAACTTGTCACAATGTTTACATGGATGAACGAAATACCGACGGGCTGGCCAAATCAAACATGGTGGCCAGGCCCCAACGTTAGAGCATGTCTCGCTAAGTTGTGAGCCTCAACATTTGAGCTCATAAATTCATGAACTAAATTGCATGAAATAAAAGTAGATTGTTGTTGCTTGATCTCCTTCACCTAGTCCATAACAGCTTGCGTGCACAGAAATAAGCTTGGGTCGTGTCATGCACCAAATCTCTTATGGGCTTTCTGTTTTTCATAAGAAATTTCGGTTGTCATATGATTCATGGGCTTTGACCCAAGAACGGCAAAGGGATGATGCCCGTCTAGTACGCACTGTATTATCGACCGCTTCATCTCAGAAATTTTACAACTCGGCAGGAGCAGGTACAATTTTTTTTTTTTGAGAAAGTATGCTTGTATTCAAATCACCAACAAATACAAAGTCTTTAACCCGTACCAGCACACCCTAACACACACATAATAAACCAGAAAAACACAAACCACCCTAACACAACCAGTAAACACACGAAGATCTTCGGAACTCTGTGGCATCATCCTCAAACCTTTTGAGAAGACTTCTGCAACACAAGAATCGGTAACCAGATCTAAGCAGGCCATTATCTTCCACCACGACATAATCACCACCACACTACTCCCCTTTTTCTTCGCTCCGGCGTCAAAAAGACATTGACACACATATGTATCCAAAACACCTGCACCAGTCTTCGCCATCTGTGGCTTTAAGTACCGCTATATGTGTCCCTTCCAAATGGAAGAAAACTAAGATCCGGTCCCGGTACCGCGGTCGGGTCAACCGCCCGGGCACAACAGGACATCCCTCCAGCAGCAGCACAAAGAAAGAGGAAGAATAGCAACAGAAAATCATACCGACATTAAGGAGGAAGATACTTTTCTCCACACAACCACCAACCATCTGAGGTCCAACCCTGCCAGTGCCGGACGACCTCCTGACACGACCTCGATGTGATCCGGGGAACCCCCACCCCGCTAGCTCCTAGACGAAGGCAAGAACCTCGCCTGACCGTGCACGAAGCCCGAGGAGACTTATTCAGATGCAACACCGCCGAAACGGCCTAAGTGGCGTCTCCCTCAGCCCTAACCCCATTGAGAACCCACCCAACGCCTATATCTGAGATTCCCCCTCCCTCCCACCGTCGGAGCGGCCGGCGGAGGGAGATGGAATCAACGGCGGTGCCGGTAGATCGCAAAGGGACTCGCTCCTACTCGCCTCTCCCGTTCGCCTAACCGCTCGCGAGATAATCGTGCAGGTACAAGTTGATACAGTCGTGCCATGTTGGACCCGGTCATCGCCAGGCCACTGCAAGATCAAGGTAGACGGGGCGACCACAAAATCTGCTAGACGCGGCTCAGTGGGCGTCATTTCGTAGAGTCAGTGATGGTTCGTATATGGGAGCTTCGGCAATCTCCTTTGAAGGTGTTTCTGACCAAGCGACCCTTGAAGCCCTGGCATGTAGGGACGCGGTGGCATTGGCAGCAGACCTCATGCAACAACGACTGATCATTGCGTCTGATTGCAAGGAAGTTGTGTCGAATATCTCTAAAGGCAGTAGGAGAAGACACGCTCATATCATTCGGGAGATCAAGTTAATGGCTTTGGAACTTCAGTCTTGTTCTTCTATTTTTGAACGTAGAGTTTTGAACATCCAGGCACATAGCCTCGCTAGATAGCGCTTAGCCTTTCAGTTGAACGCTATGTTTGGCTCCTACAACCTCCGGACCTAAGTTGTATTCCTCAGAATATTCTTGAGTAATAAAGTGTGTGTTTAGCCTAAAAAAGTTATGTTAGCTATGTTTATACACATAAAAAGGTATGTTTTTATGTAGTGTTCTACGCGTGGCGTTTTGCATGCTGACATTTTTTTAACATGTTTTCAGATCCCGTGTCTGCGAGTACTAAAAAAGCTTTGTTACGTACAGTTAATCAACAGTATGTATTACGGGTGACTGTGTATTTTTCTAATTTCCGTGCACTTAGAGGCGTTGGTTCTTTTTCTTGTATTATTTGGTTATTTTTGTTTGCTTCCGGTCCGTCGCCAAACCACGTTTTGCTCAAAAATTCATGTCAACTTTGCTTAGTTTCGTTATTACCGAAACCGAACTAAAAGTAAATGGTTATACCAAAAACCGAGCCGTATCTATGCGCAAAACATTATAAACCATAGTATAAAAACCGTATAAAGAAAAAAACCGAATGCACACCCTGAGCAGAACCTTACGTTCTTTCTAAGTATGAGAGATAATAACCTATTTGGTAAGAACTTATTGTCTTCCCAAAGAAAACATAATTTTGTTCGGTAAGTCAATAAAACACGCAGGGAAGGGGAGATGTTGGACGAAGGATGCGGTGGACGACATAACCTTTAGAGTAATATAATATTTTCAACATCAGGCATTAGAAACAAAGTACATAGGGATGAACTGAAAACAATTCCCAAAGTAAACAATGTAAATATTTCTGTGATCAAAACATTCTCCAATTGATCTTTAAAATATGATAAAATATGGGATCCGCGCTATTGCATGGGCGACCAGGATAGTTAATATTACACATTAGTTTGACAGGGGTGAAAGAAAAAATATCAAAAGGATAATGGCCACAACTACGGCACAGATGAGAAGTTTAATACACCAAGTTAGTTTTCCCAACTCCATGAGACACTTCCATAGAATGGCAAGTACACATCCCAGTAATTTAAGGACTGATGCCGATAAATTACCCACGACAGGAGGGGCTTCTTGGAAAACAGTTTGGGTTTTCAAGACGGTGTATTTTTGAATACTATCAAAGAACATAGACCTGTCAATCAATGTCCATGCATGAAGTATCATGAAGAAGAGTGGTGTGCATTGGGGTGAAAGTGCGACAAGACCAAGCACACCCGCAACAGCGGGAAGAACGGAATCAACCGGAGCAAACGCCAGGTGTACTGCTAATACAAAGACAGCAACCACGGCCATGGAGGCGATTTGGAGGGCAGTTCCCCCGGTCCGAAGGTATAGAAGACGCGTGGTGCGATCCATTACGGATAACGTGGCGAATGTGCTGCAAAAGGCAGCTAGTGCAGCTGAAGAAAATGCAATGGTGTCGGAGATAATGAGGGCTTTAAAAGCACTTTTTGAGTTGCTCACAGCCACCGGAGCATTTGGGTCAGTGGAGGGTAAGTATGGCTTCGCAATACTGAAGAAGGCTGCAACTGATATGTTGAGCATGAAAATGGCACAGACAGCCATAGGTCCTGCGAACTTGGTCAATTTGTCTGATAGATTTTCCTTGTCAAGCTGTTTTGCAGCCATGTATTGTTCATCCTTTCGACCAGTACCAAACTTAGCTCCGGCTAGTCCCAGATGTAAAGATATCAACACTCGGGAATTCTGGACAGTGGTCAGTGGAAAAAAATTGTGATTTAAATCGACATGTCATGCAGAAGAAAAATTGGGCGAGAGAATATACATATATACATGCGCACATACCTGTAACAGTTTTAGATGAGGATCGATGCACAATGTCGCTAGATCTCGAGGTGTGCGCCCCTCCTTGTTTGCCAAATTCAAACAAACTCCAGGGTTACTCATTAACAAGCAGAATATGAGCTGATACCCGCTCTTCACAGCCAGATGCAGAGCTGTGTTTCCATCCTGATCCTGTAAATTAAGAATTCCCTCCAAGGTTTGTTCCTTGCATACGTATCGTACCACACCGACACATTTTTGCTCAACAGCAACGTGAAGGAAGCCCTGGCCAGAGGCATTGCGAGAACACATGCAGTGATGGCATGCCTTGAGCAATCGCTTGATGATTTCAAGCCTTCCGTTGGAGGCAGCAACGTGTATGGGAAGCATACCATTGGAGTCCTTTTTTAGAAAATCACAAGGGCCATTGGAGTGTTGGTGGTTAGCATGGGGTCCTGGTAAGAGCTCTGTAACATCTAGGCCTTCCACTGATGCTAAAAGGTGAAGAGGGGTGTTGCCACACTTGTCTTGTTCACTTTTGAGACCTGGATTCCATTTCACCAGCTCCTTGATGAGCTCTGCAGCGTTGAGGTTTACAAAAATTATCTATCGATTACATGCATGAAAGCAAAATAAGAATGAGTACTAAAAAAGGTGCTTACTTTTATTCTTCAAAAGAATGGCGGCATGCAAGGCTGTCCTTCCTCCAGGGCCAGCATAGGATGCTGGGACGTTGTGGCCACCATCCTTCATGAGACTCAGAACAATATCAGTTCTGCCTAACATGGTAGCCAAGTAGAGGGGAGATACACCTCCATGATCCACTCTCTTTACCAGTGAAGGCCTTGTTCTGTCATCCTTGCACACATGTTGATTTACCCGGATCAGAGAGGTGACAAGTTCTTCACGGTCGCACCTAATCGCCTCGTGTAAGCACATCTCTCCCCTGTAATTTCGTGTCATCAGGAAGTCAGCAAACTGCATGATTTTCGTTTTTCCCACATCATCTATATCTATTATGACCGCATCGTCTTCGTCATTATTTGTTGTGCTGTATCCAACATCAAATTTGGCAAAGATGGCCTTCACTAGCTGCATATCGCCAATCCTAGCAGCAATATGGAGCACCCCCTCCCCATCAGTAGTGATTCCTCTGAAAAGCAATTCATTATCCATCCCCTCCGGCATCACATTTTCTTCTATCAGTACATTCATCAATTCATTATCCATCAGGCAACGTCCCCAAGCTGGAGCTGCAATTGATGTGAAGAATGACTTTCATCTGTTAATATAGTGTTGTGGTGGGAAGAGGGGGCTTTTGATAGTAGGTAAAACAAAAGAAAATACAAAGCCCAAGCATTTTGATAAGCTGAACCTGAAGGAAAGGTTTCGATCAGCTCAGAAAGATTATCAGGCTGTTGGTATGCTTGGTTATCCTTGAAACAGAGTATGTACGCCAGGAATTCCTTTCGTAGGTTGATTGAATCCTAACAATGATGCGGCATCAATTAAATAGAATAACTTGTGTGTGCCAACTAAAAACTGCTTGCTTAAAAAATATTGCCAACATCTACTATCTTACTTACAGTTACACTGGGCATCTTTGCTTCAGTGAGTTTACCGCCATCCCACCAAAGCATGTAGTTGAATACGATGAAACCAGAGTCGCAGCTGCAGAGAGGGCTACAATATAAATTACCGTGTACAAAACACAATATGTAAGCATCAGGAAAATGTAATACATAAGAAATGTCAAGCACCTCCTTTCATTGCAATTTACTCTCACAAACTCATACTTCCAACAGCTAAAATTACCGGTCTTCTTTTTGAACAGATATGATTTGGCCTTGGCATGCTCAAGAGCCTTGCATATCTTCAACCTAATACTTTTGTGACGCTTATGATTTAGGGTAGGATCCAAAATACTGACTTTTTCATCATCCATGTTGAATGCATATAGAGTCCAATGGCCTTCATGCATGACCGGGATGCATAGCTGCAATACATGCCAACACACAAGATATGATTAACAAATCTAGAAATATAAGTATGACCGTCCGAAAAGTATGTATATATACCACATGTGGGTTGGAAGCACTGTGGTGGTCCTTGAAATCATGAAGGATGCAGGTTTCCATATTAGTATGTTCATCTTCTTTGGAGATGGCATATCTCTACAAGGAAAAAAAAGATGACGAACAGTTATAGTTAAGAAATGGCTCCTCAAGAGCATTATTATGGCTTATGCCATAAAACACAGCCAAATAACAAAAACTTACAGCAAAATCTGCACTAACAAAGTGCTTGTAGCCCAAATGATAAGAATCATCCGAATTTCCATCATTTGATACCATTATCACCATCTTCCGAATAGCTAAGTTTAAGCTTTTAGTGTCCATACATCCCTTCAACAAATTTTGGATGGATTTCACGTCCAAACTTATCTGTGTCGGATAAGTGCTTGATACCCACACTTCCCTTCACATTTTCAACACCAGGTATAAATAAGAACATGTCAACATATTGCACGAAATAAAAAACACCAAGATGGTTATGCTCATTAGCTTACTCTTTCGATCCGAGGTAGTCGGTTGTGTATTTGTATAACTTGTCTAAAACAAAGGATAATAAGTTAGCATATGATCTAGTGCAAAACAGTAAGACCAAGAACAACCACAACAAAGACTTCAATCGTAAAGCATCTTGGAGTAGCGGCGAGATGAATACAAATGAGAATAATAGACAAAGATATTTTAAATGTTGTAATAAATAAATATAATATAGCAACATGTAATAATAATGGTAAAGGAGCTTCTAATTTACAGGTCATTTTTCTGCCCCATGAATTTTCTGATTCGATGCGCTCCTATATGGTGCATAGGTAACGAGAATGTACAAAGAACTACCAACAGTCCTATAAATACTAATCCATCTGCCCGCCTTTAAAGAACCATTTCTACTTTTGTCCTAAGTCAAACAATTTCAACTTCGACCAAAATTTTAGATAAACATACCAAAAGTTATAACACACGATAGGTGTTTTATAAAACATATTTTGATTATGAATCTACAGATATCAATTTGGTATCATAATTATTGATACATATTTCCTAAAAGTTTTGTCCAAGGTAGGATTATTTTTTTATTACTCTTTCCCCCGGAAAAACGAAAAAGAGATTAGTTGATCTTATCCCCCTGAAGGACAAGATTTTAAGCAAGATTTTTATAAAACATATTTTGATTATGAATCCCAGGACATGCATGCAATGACATCTTTGCTGAGGAGATTTTTACAAATATACCCCTCTACACATCATGATCATAAAAAAAACCTGTGAACGGAATTGTCAAATCTACCCCGGCGGGATGACAGCGAAGCGACACGTGGCATGTCCTGCCAACTGAGGTGCACTGGCGGAATTGGTGGGAAGCTAAAGTGGAAAATTGAGCGGCACCGCAACCTACCGGCAGCTGTGTAGCCAATTAGCTACTGACACCTCGTACCGTATAACGAATCATGTGTTTCATAAAAAGTTTCCAATGTTTATAAAATGTTGGTATTCCAGCAGTTGTTCCACTAGCATAGTACTATTTTTCTCAGACTACCGGGGCTGATGTAATACTTTTTGTCAGGCAAGGACATGCATGCATATGCGTCCTCTCTTCCTCTCCAAACAAATGCATGGACTTTATTTCATCTTATTGAATTAAAAACATTCATACCTTTTAAATCATAAGTTCATATTTGAAATAGTTTATATATTTGAACTCCTGGCGCAAAGACCTTTAGAACTGGACTGATCTTGGATGCATTTCAAACACATTTAAATTTCAACGTTTCATATTTCGTATGTGAAACAAACACATAAAACTAGAAAAATGTGGAATAGACCTTTTTCAATAGAAAAATGTGGAACCAACCTATTTCAGTATTTCATAATTGTGAAACCGATTATTTGGAAATCACAACTTGTGGAACTGATTATTTGGAAATGTGTAACATTTTATTTTAAGATTATGAAATATGTCATTTCACAGATGTGTAGCTGAAATTGATGTGATTTTGTGAAACAAGTCAGTAACATATTTCATAATTGTAATATACATTTGTGAGACTGATTATTTGAAAATATAACATATTTCATAGTTTTAAAATAAATGGTTACACATTTCCAAATAATCAATTTCATAACGATACATTATCCTTTCACTTAATGTGGTGACTACAAATCAAAAACATACATTTCACTTTTCATGGTTTCACAAGAAACATCTATTTCAATTGCACATTTCATAAAAAACCTAATTTACTCATTTGAAATGAATTGTTTCACATTTTCAAATAGTCCGTTTCACAAGTTGACATTTCCGTATCATATTTTTTTTTCACTTTCATAACCTATATTTCAGTTTTCACTGTCTTGTTTCACACAAAAAAAAACACATTTTTCATGTGAAATATGTTTGTTCCACATACGAAATTTTAAACATGCCCGAAAAGTATCCAAAGCAGGTTTAGTTCTAAAGGTCTTGGCGTCATGAGTTCAAATATATAAATTATTTGAAAAACGAGCTTATGTTTCAAAAGATATAAATGTTTTCAGTTGGCTAAGATGAAATAAAGTCAATGGATTTGTTGCAAGGGAGGAAGAAGAAACCCATACCTGTGTGTGTGTGTGTGTGTGTGTGTGTGAGAGAGAGAGAGAGAGAGAGTTGTGACACCTGTTTCTGCATGTTAAGACAAATGGTGGGAGCCGGCAGATGTATTGCATCTGGTACTCGCTTTGTATAGGCAAAAAAAGAAATAATAACTGCCTATTGTTCGGATCTTAAAGCAACTTATGTGTGGTTGGATCATTAGTGTAGATAACGTTGCCACTCAAAGTGACTTTGTGTGTGGGAAGCTGATGGGAGGACTATGCGGCGGCGTCACCTGGCGGGAGGTGGCCCCCATATAGCGGGAGGTGGCGTGGTGGATTTTTTTACTAGCCGCCGGGCACAAGACGATTCTCGTATTTTCTCCAGCCAAAGCAATCAGGTGTTGTGCATGTATGGTGAAGGGTAGAGATCGAGTTGGCTAGCTAGGTCTCGTGCGTACTGGTCGATCACGATAGATTGAGCCAGCTTGGGGCAGAAACCAAGATAGTCAACAAGCTTCATCTGCTTGTCGTTGGTCGTTGGTTGTGACGTGTCGTCGGAAAATCCTCCCCGGAATGTTTTCAAACACGGGACTAGTTGCTTGGAATGCCACTCGGATTTTGTGCTTCCACAGCTGGGTGACAAACCCGGATTGAGTTCCTCCGAGCCAACATGGTCATCTTCGCATGGAAGCCAACTGACAATGCCCGGAGTACCCATGGAGCTCGCCGAGCATGCTGTTCACATCCAGCTGGATGACACACCAGTCAACAAAGCCTCCGGTGTTTCACTAAGGGCACTACCGCAGATCAGATTGCAACTTCTCGTCACGTGGTTCATCTGGGAGGTACTCCACCCCGAGTGGATCACCAACCCCATGATGGTACTCAAACACACTGCAAAACTATGTATGTGCATCGACTTTACCAGACTCAATAAAGCATCCGAAGGACCCGTTTGCACTCCCTCGAATCGATCAGGTGCTTGACTCCACCGTTGGCTGTGAATTCCTCTGATTTATGGATGCCTATTTCAAATAAAGGAGGAGGATCAAGAAAAGACTTTGTTCATCACACCCTTCGGAGTCTTCTACTACATTGCCATACCTTTTGGCCTGAAAAACACAAGTACCAACGGTTCAGAAAGCGCCGCCTTCCAGACCAAATGGGCAGGAATGTCGAGACTTATGTCGACGACGTGGTGAAAAAGTTTGCTAGGCTAAAGGATGCCCTCCCGCAAACTGGTTCACTACTTCCAAGCACACCCAATCACCATTGTTGTGCCATTAGGGGTGGCTGAGATCATCACCAACCAAGAAACTACTGGTCGAATTGTCGCAATTGCCATGGAGTTGCAGCCCTACGGGCTCACCTATGCGTCCCGCAACACCATCAAGTCCGAGGCCCTAGCCGGCTTTTTTGGCCAAACGAACGGAGGTCCAACTCCCCCTGTTATCACCAACATAGAACACAAGACACTTCTCTTGCACGGCTCCAAGAGGTTCGAGGGCGGGGGTGTCGTGTTGATTTCCCCCATGTGAGAGCAGTTCAAGTACGTCCTACAACTCCACTTCTTGGCGTCTAACAATGCCATGGAATACAAAGCTTTGCTACATGGCATGTGTAGACCGTTTCACTCAGAATAAGAAACCTCTACACCATCGGTGATTCCTCGTTGGTCGTGGGTCAATGCATGAACTCCATGGCCACGACCCCGAGATGGAGACATACCTCAGCGCAATGTAAGGTTCTTCAAGAACCATGTCTTGGGAGCTATGGACCAATCGCAACGTGAGGGTCTTTAAGAACACGAGAACCTTACCCACCATCATGTTCCAATGAATCAAATTGGGTTTTCGCGGGTGTAATAAAAATTGTGGTTCATCTTTTACTGAGAGAGTAGAGCCCTCCTCTATTTCTAAGCCTTCGGGCAACACTTTATGGCTCTTCTCCTTATTTAATGAACTAAGGAAAATCTATTGCCTTTCTTAAAAAAAGAAAGAAAGAATAAGTGCCTGTTCGGAACAAAGGAAAAGTACAGAAAAGGTAGAGGAAACAGATTCCTAAGGAACTGTTGCTTTTTGGGCGTTCGGGATAAAGGAATCCCTGCTTACCGATCTTGAGGAAAGTTTCCCTTACCTGCATTTTCACCGAAAAACAAACATCTAGCGCTATCTCATTTTTTCGTGCGGCCGGAGGCAGGGGAAGGGAATAAGCTACCGAGACATGCATGCAGGGACCCACATGAGCAGTAAACAATTGGTTGATCTTTCACCTTGAGGCACACATACACAAGCATCCAAGCAACTCGGGACCCACATGTGCTGGATTCCTTCTCCTGTGTTCTGAAGGCCAATGGTGTGGCTTCATGCAGCGGTTTCCATTCTATGTTTTGCATCTCTCTTCCTTTTCATTTCCCCTGTTTTGTTCTAAACCTATGTTTTCTATATTCCTCTAATGCAAACAGGCCCTAATCTTATAAGGAAGAGTAATAGTTGAATGCCCGTACTTCTGATTATAGGTGGCAGTGCGCACTCCCTAACCAACCAAACTTGTATTGCAACATTGTGTTATTAGTTTAATGAAAATATATTAGGTATTGGAGCTCCCACACATTAAAAAACAATTTTCTCCAAATTAGGCACATCTTAGGGAATCAACATCGAAAAACTTTTCCAAACTGGAGTTGTGGCTAATGCGGAGAACAAGCAAAATAGGTAGAAAGGAAGAACATTGAACATACATACCCGACTTTTCCGGATCCGAATGGTGAATCTTGATATGCTCTAAAGCATGGTAAGACAGCATGTATTCCTTGAATTCCTTCCGCAGCTTTTTTGATTTCTAACAAAATAGAGCATAGATTAACTATTTACCTAGCTAGTGCACGCATATCCCCTTACCTGCATCTTCAGGGGGATATCAATTTGGTATCATAATTATTGATACATATTTCCTAAAAGTTTTGTCCAAGGTAGGATTATTTTTTTACTACTCTTTCCCCCGGAAAAACGAAAAAGAGATTAGTTGATCTTATCCCCCTGAAGGACAAGATTTTAAGCAAGATTTTTATAAAACATATTTTGATTATGAATCCCAGGACATGCATGCAATGACATCTTTGCTGAGGAGATTTTTACAAATATACCCCTCTACACATCATGATCATAAAAAAAACCTGTGAACGGAATTGTCAAATCTACCCCGGCGGGATGACAGCGAAGCGACACGTGGCATGTCCTGCCAACTGAGGTGCACTGGCGGAATTGGTGGGAAGCTAAAGTGGAAAATTGAGCGGCACCGCAACCTACCGGCAGCTGTGTAGCCAATTAGCTACTGACACCTCGTACCGTATAACGAATCATGTGTTTCATAAAAAGTTTCCAATGTTTATAAAATGTTGGTATTCCAGCAGTTGTTCCACTAGCATAGTACTATTTTTCTCAGACTACC
>NC_041391.1:722750038-722750790 GCF_002162155.2 Triticum dicoccoides
CAAGGACATGCATGCATATGCGTCCTCTCTTCCTCTCCAAACAAATGCATGGACTTTATTTCATCTTATTGAATTAAAAACATTCATACCTTTTAAATCATAAGTTCATATTTGAAATAGTTTATATATTTGAACTCCTGGCGCAAAGACCTTTAGAACTGGACTGATCTTGGATGCATTTCAAACACATTTAAATTTCAACGTTTCATATTTCGTATGTGAAACAAACACATAAAACTAGAAAAATGTGGAATAGACCTTTTTCAATAGAAAAATGTGGAACCAACCTATTTCAGTATTTCATAATTGTGAAACCGATTATTTGGAAATCACAACTTGTGGAACTGATTATTTGGAAATGTGTAACATTTTATTTTAAGATTATGAAATATGTCATTTCACAGATGTGTAGCTGAAATTGATGTGATTTTGTGAAACAAGTCAGTAACATATTTCATAATTGTAATATACATTTGTGAGACTGATTATTTGAAAATATAACATATTTCATAGTTTTAAAATAAATGGTTACACATTTCCAAATAATCAATTTCATAACGATACATTATCCTTTCACTTAATGTGGTGACTACAAATCAAAAACATACATTTCACTTTTCATGGTTTCACAAGAAACATCTATTTCAATTGCACATTTCATAAAAAACCTAATTTACTCATTTGAAATGAATTGTTTCACATTTTCAAATAGTCCGTTTCACAAGTTGACATTTCCGTATCATATTTTTTTT
>NC_041391.1:722750800-722765163 GCF_002162155.2 Triticum dicoccoides
AAAAAAAAACACATTTTTCATGTGAAATATGTTTGTTCCACATACGAAATTTTAAACATGCCCGAAAAGTATCCAAAGCAGGTTTAGTTCTAAAGGTCTTGGCGTCATGAGTTCAAATATATAAATTATTTGAAAAACGAGCTTATGTTTCAAAAGATATAAATGTTTTCAGTTGGCTAAGATGAAATAAAGTCAATGGATTTGTTGCAAGGGAGGAAGAAGAAACCCATACCTGTGTGTGTGTGTGTGTGTGTGTGAGAGAGAGAGAGAGAGAGAGAGAGAGTTGTGACACCTGTTTCTGCATGTTAAGACAAATGGTGAGAGCCGGCAGATGTATTGCATCTGGTACTCGCTTTGTATAGGCAAAAAAAGAAATAATAACTGCCTATTGTTCGGATCTTAAAGCAACTTATGTGTGGTTGGATCATTAGTGTAGATAACGTTGCCACTCAAAGTGACTTTGTGTGTGGGAAGCTGATGGGAGGACTATGCGGCGGCGTCACCTGGCGGGAGGTGGCCCCCATATAGCAGGAGGTGGCGTGGTGGATTTTTTTACTAGCCGCCGGGCACAAGACGATTCTCGTATTTTCTCCAGCCAAAGCAATCAGGTGTTGTGCATGTATGGTGAAGGGTAGAGATCGAGTTGGCTAGCTAGGTCTCGTGCGTACTGGTCGATCACGATAGATTGAGCCAGCTTGGGGCAGAAACCAAGATAGTCAACAAGCTTCATCTGCTTGTCGTTGGTCGTTGGTTGTGACGTGTCGTCGGAAAATCCTCCCCGGAATGTTTTCAAACACGGGACTAGTTGCTTGGAATGCCACTCGGATTTTGTGCTTCCACAGCTGGGTGACAAACCCGGATTGAGTTCCTCCGAGCCAACATGGTCATCTTCGCATGGAAGCCAACTGACAATGCCCGGAGTACCCATGGAGCTCGCCGAGCATGCTATTCACATCCAGCTGGATGACACACCAGTCAACAAAGCCTCCGGTGTTTCACTAAGGGCACTACCGCAGATCAGATTGCAACTTCTCGTCACGTGGTTCATCTGGGAGGTACTCCACCCCGAGTGGATCACCAACCCCATGATGGTACTCAAACACACTGCAAAACTATGTATGTGCATCGACTTTACCAGACTCAATAAAGCATCCGAAGGACCCGTTTGCACTCCCTCGAATCGATCAGGTGCTTGACTCCACCGTTGGCTGTGAATTCCTCTGATTTATGGATGCCTATTTCAAATAAAGGAGGAGGATCAAGAAAAGACTTTGTTCATCACACCCTTCGGAGTCTTCTACTACATTGCCATACCTTTTGGCCTGAAAAACACAAGTACCAACGGTTCAGAAAGCGCCGCCTTCCAGACCAAATGGGCAGGAATGTCGAGACTTATGTCGACGACGTGGTGAAAAAGTTTGCTAGGCTAAAGGATGCCCTCCCGCAAACTGGTTCACTACTTCCAAGCACACCCAATCACCATTGTTGTGCCATCAGGGGTGGCTGAGATCATCACCAACCAGGAAACTACTGGTCGAATTGTCGCAATTGCCATGGAGTTGCAGCCCTACGGGCTCACCTATGCGTCCCGCAACACCATCAAGTCCGAGGCCCTAGCCGGCTTTTTTGGCCAAACGAACGGAGGTCCAACTCCCCCTGTTATCACCAACATAGAACACAAGACACTTCTCTTGCACGGCTCCAAGAGGTTCGAGGGCGGGGGTGTCGTGTTGATTTCCCCCATGTGAGAGCAGTTCAAGTACGTCCTACAACTCCACTTCTTGGCGTCTAACAATGCCATGGAATACAAAGCTTTGCTACATGGCATGTGTAGACCGTTTCACTCAGAATAAGAAACCTCTACACCATCGGTGATTCCTCGTTGGTCGTGGGTCAATGCATGAACTCCATGGCCACGACCCCGAGATGGAGGCATACCTCAGCGCAATGTAAGGTTCTTCAAGAACCATGTCTTGGGAGCTATGGACCAATCGCAACGTGAGGGTCTTTAAGAACACGAGAACCTTACCCACCATCATGTTCCAATGAATCAAATTGGGTTTTCGCGGGTGTAATAAAAATTGTGGTTCATCTTTTACTGAGAGAGTAGAGCCCTCCTCTATTTCTAAGCCTTCGGGCAACACTTTATGGCTCTTCTCCTTATTTAATGAACTAAGGAAAATCTATTGCCTTTCTTAAAAAAAAGAAAGAATAAGTGCCTGTTCGGAACAAAGGAAAAGTACAGAAAAGGTAGAGGAAACAGATTCCTAAGGAACTGTTGCTTTTTGGGCGTTCGGGATAAAGGAATCCCTGCTTACCGATCTTGAGGAAAGTTTCCCTTACCTGCATTTTCACCGAAAAACAAACATCTAGCGCTATCTCATTTTTTCGTGCGGCCGGAGGCAGGGGAAGGGAATAAGCTACCGAGACATGCATGCAGGGACCCACATGAGCAGTAAACAATTGGTTGATCTTTCACCTTGAGGCACACATACACAAGCATCCAAGCAACTCGGGACCCACATGTGCTGGATTCCTTCTCCTGTGTTCTGAAGGCCAATGGTGTGGCTTCATGCAGCGGTTTCCATTCTATGTTTTGCATCTCTCTTCCTTTTCATTTCCCCTGTTTTGTTCTAAACCTATGTTTTCTATATTCCTCTAATGCAAACAGGCCCTAATCTTATAAGGAAGAGTAATAGTTGAATGCCCGTACTTCTGATTATAGGTGGCAGTGCGCACTCCCTAACCAACCAAACTTGTATTGCAACATTGTGTTATTAGTTTAATGAAAATATATTAGGTATTGGAGCTCCCACACATTAAAAAACAATTTTCTCCAAATTAGGCACATCTTAGGGAATCAACATCGAAAAACTTTTCCAAACTGGAGTTGTGGCTAATGCGGAGAACAAGCAAAATAGGTAGAAAGGAAGAACACGGAACATACATACCCGACTTTTCCGGATCCGAATGGTGAATCTTGATATGCTCTAAAGCATGGTAAGACAGCATGTATTCCTTGAATTCCTTCCGCAGCTTTTTTGATTTCTAACAAAATAGAGCATAGATTAACTATTTACCTAGCTAGTGCACGCATATCCCCTTACCTGCATCTTCAGGGGGATATCAATTTGGTATCATAATTATTGATACATATTTCCTAAAAGTTTTGTCCAAGGTAGGATTATTTTTTTATTACTCTTTCCCCCGGAAAAACGAAAAAGAGATTAGTTGATCTTATCCCCCTGAAGGACAAGATTTTAAGCAAGATTTTTATAAAACATATTTTGATTATGAATCCCAGGACATGCATGCAATGACATCTTTGCTGAGGAGATTTTTACAAATATACCCCTCTACACATCATGATCATAAAAAAACCTGTGAACGGAATTGTCAAATCTACCCCGGCGGGATGACAGCGAAGCGACACGTGGCATGTCCTGCCAACTGAGGTGCACTGGCGGAATTGGTGGGAAGCTAAAGTGGAAAATTGAGCGGCACCACAACCTACCGGCAGCTGTGTAGCCAATTAGCTACTGACACCTCGTACCGTATAACGAATCATGTGTTTCATAAAAAGTTTCCAATGTTTATAAAATGTTGGTATTCCAGCAGTTGTTCCACTAGCATAGTACTATTTTTCTCAGACTACCGGGGCTGATGTAATACTTTTTGTCAGTCAAGGACATGCATGCATATGCGTCCTCTCTTCCTCTCCAAACAAATGCATGGACTTTATTTCATCTTATTGAATTAAAAACATTCATACCTTTTAAATCATAAGTTCATATTTGAAATAGTTTATATATTTGAACTCCTGGCGCAAAGACCTTTAGAACTGGACTGATCTTGGATGCATTTCAAACACATTTAAATTTCAACGTTTCATATTTCGTATGTGAAACAAACACATAAAACTAGAAAAATGTGGAATAGACCTTTTTCAATAGAAAAATGTGGAACCAACCTATTTCAGTATTTCATAATTGTGAAACCGATTATTTGGAAATCACAACTTGTGGAACTGATTATTTGGAAATGTGTAACATTTTATTTTAAGATTATGAAATATGTCATTTCACAGATGTGTAGCTGAAATTGATGTGATTTTGTGAAACAAGTCAGTAACATATTTCATAATTGTAATATACATTTGTGAGACTGATTATTTGAAAATATAACATATTTCATAGTTTTAAAATAAATGGTTACACATTTCCAAATAATCAATTTCATAACGATACATTATCCTTTCACTTAATGTGGTGACTACAAATCAAAAACATACATTTCACTTTTCATGGTTTCACAAGAAACATCTATTTCAATTGCACATTTCATAAAAAACCTAATTTACTCATTTGAAATGAATTGTTTCACATTTTCAAATAGTCCGTTTCACAAGTTGACATTTCCGTATCATATTTTTTTTTCACTTTCATAACCTATATTTCAGTTTTCACTGTCTTGTTTCACACAAAAAAAAACACATTTTTCATGTGAAATATGTTTGTTCCACATACGAAATTTTAAACATGCCCGAAAAGTATCCAAAGCAGGTTTAGTTCTAAAGGTCTTGGCGTCATGAGTTCAAATATATAAATTATTTGAAAAACGAGCTTATGTTTCAAAAGATATAAATGTTTTCAGTTGGCTAAGATGAAATAAAGTCAATGGATTTGTTGCAAGGGAGGAAGAAGAAACCCATACCTATGTGTGTGTGTGTGTGTGTGTGAGAGAGAGAGAGAGAGAGAGTTGTGACACCTGTTTCTGCATGTTAAGACAAATGGTGGGAGCCGGCAGATGTATTGCATCTGGTACTCGCTTTGTATAGGCAAAAAAAGAAATAATAACTGCCTATTGTTCGGATCTTAAAGCAACTTATGTGTGGTTGGATCATTAGTGTAGATAACGTTGCCACTCAAAGTGACTTTGTGTGTGGGAAGCTGATGGGAGGACTATGCGGCGGCGTCACCTGGCGGGAGGTGGCCCCCATATAGCGGGAGGTGGCGTGGTGGATTTTTTTACTAGCCGCCGGGCACAAGACGATTCTCGTATTTTCTCCAGCCAAAGCAATCAGGTGTTGTGCATGTATGGTGAAGGGTAGAGATCGAGTTGGCTAGCTAGGTCTCGTGCGTACTGGTCGATCACGATAGATTGAGCCAGCTTGGGGCAGAAACCAAGATAGTCAACAAGCTTCATCTGCTTGTCGTTGGTCGTTGGTTGTGACGTGTCGTCGGAAAATCCTCCCCGGAATGTTTTCAAACACGGGACTAGTTGCTTGGAATGCCACTCGGATTTTGTGCTTCCACAGCTGGGTGACAAACCCGGATTGAGTTCCTCCGAGCCAACATGGTCATCTTCGCATGGAAGCCAACTGACAATGCCCAGAGTACCCATGGAGCTCGCCGAGCATGCTGTTCACATCCAGCTGGATGACACACCAGTCAACAAAGCCTCCGGTGTTTCACTAAGGGCACTACCGCAGATCAGATTGCAACTTCTCGTCACGTGGTTCATCTGGGAGGTACTCCACCCCGAGTGGATCACCAACCCCATGATGGTACTCAAACACACTGCAAAACTATGTATGTGCATCGACTTTACCAGACTCAATAAAGCATCCGAAGGACCCGTTTGCACTCCCTCGAATCGATCAGGTGCTTGACTCCACCGTTGGCTGTGAATTCCTCTGATTTATGGATGCCTATTTCAAATAAAGGAGGAGGATCAAGAAAAGACTTTGTTCATCACACCCTTCGGAGTCTTCTACTACATTGCCATACCTTTTGGCCTGAAAAACACAAGTACCAACGGTTCAGAAAGCGCCGCCTTCCAGACCAAATGGGCAGGAATGTCGAGACTTATGTCGACGACGTGGTGAAAAAGTTTGCTAGGCTAAAGGATGCCCTCCCGCAAACTGGTTCACTACTTCCAAGCACACCCAATCACCATTGTTGTGCCATCAGGGGTGGCTGAGATCATCACCAACCAAGAAACTACTGGTCGAATTGTCGCAATTGCCATGGAGTTGCAGCCCTACGGGCTCACCTATGCGTCCCGCAACACCATCAAGTCCGAGGCCCTAGCCGGCTTTTTTGGCCAAACGAACGGAGGTCCAACTCCCCCTGTTATCACCAACATAGAACACAAGACACTTCTCTTGCACGGCTCCAAGAGGTTCGAGGGCGGGGGTGTCGTGTTGATTTCCCCCATGTGAGAGCAGTTCAAGTACGTCCTACAACTCCACTTCTTGGCGTCTAACAATGCCATGGAATACAAAGCTTTGCTACATGGCATGTGTAGACCGTTTCACTCAGAATAAGAAACCTCTACACCATCGGTGATTCCTCGTTGGTCGTGGGTCAATGCATGAACTCCATGGCCACGACCCCGAGATGGAGGCATACCTCAGCGCAATGTAAGGTTCTTCAAGAACCATGTCTTGGGAGCTATGGACCAATCGCAACGTGAGGGTCTTTAAGAACACGAGAACCTTACCCACCATCATGTTCCAATGAATCAAATTGGGTTTTCGCGGGTGTAATAAAAATTGTGGTTCATCTTTTACTGAGAGAGTAGAGCCCTCCTCTATTTCTAAGCCTTCGGGCAACACTTTATGGCTCTTCTCCTTATTTAATGAACTAAGGAAAATCTATTGCCTTTCTTAAAAAAAAGAAAGAATAAGTGCCTGTTCGGAACAAAGGAAAAGTACAGAAAAGGTAGAGGAAACAGATTCCTAAGGAACTGTTGCTTTTTGGGCGTTCGGGATAAAGGAATCCCTGCTTACCGATCTTGAGGAAAGTTTCCCTTACCTGCATTTTCACCGAAAAACAAACATCTAGCGCTATCTCATTTTTTCGTGCGGCCGGAGGCAGGGGAAGGGAATAAGCTACCGAGACATGCATGCAGGGACCCACATGAGCAGTAAACAATTGGTTGATCTTTCACCTTGAGGCACACATACACAAGCATCCAAGCAACTCGGGACCCACATGTGCTGGATTCCTTCTCCTGTGTTCTGAAGGCCAATGGTGTGGCTTCATGCAGCGGTTTCCATTCTATGTTTTGCATCTCTCTTCCTTTTCATTTCCCCTGTTTTGTTCTAAACCTATGTTTTCTATATTCCTCTAATGCAAACAGGCCCTAATCTTATAAGGAAGAGTAATAGTTGAATGCCCGTACTTCTGATTATAGGTGGCAGTGCGCACTCCCTAACCAACCAAACTTGTATTGCAACATTGTGTTATTAGTTTAATGAAAATATATTAGGTATTGGAGCTCCCACACATTAAAAAACAATTTTCTCCAAATTAGGCACATCTTAGGGAATCAACATCGAAAAACTTTTCCAAACTGGAGTTGTGGCTAATGCGGAGAACAAGCAAAATAGGTAGAAAGGAAGAACACGGAACATACATACCCGACTTTTCCGGATCCGAATGGTGAATCTTGATATGCTCTAAAGCATGGTAAGACAGCATGTATTCCTTGAATTCCTTCCGCAGCTTTTTTGATTTCTAACAAAATAGAGCATAGATTAACTATTTACCTAGCTAGTGCACGCATATCCCCTTACCTGCATCTTCAGGGGGATATCAATTTGGTATCATAATTATTGATACATATTTCCTAAAAGTTTTGTCCAAGGTAGGATTATTTTTTTATTACTCTTTCCCCTGGAAAAACGAAAAAGAGATTAGTTGATCTTATCCCCCTGAAGGACAAGATTTTAAGCAAGATTTTTATAAAACATATTTTGATTATGAATCCCAGGACATGCATGCAATGACATCTTTGCTGAGGAGATTTTTACAAATATACCCCTCTACACATCATGATCATAAAAAAACCTGTGAACGGAATTGTCAAATCTACCCCGGCGGGATGACAGCGAAGCGACACGTGGCATGTCCTGCCAACTGAGGTGCACTGGCGGAATTGGTGGGAAGCTAAAGTGGAAAATTGAGCGGCACCGCAACCTACCGGCAGCTGTGTAGCCAATTAGCTACTGACACCTCGTACCGTATAACGAATCATGTGTTTCATAAAAAGTTTCCAATGTTTATAAAATGTTGGTATTCCAGCAGTTGTTCCACTAGCATAGTACTATTTTTCTCAGACTACCGGGGCTGATGTAATACTTTTTGTCAGGCAAGGACATGCATGCATATGCGTCCTCTCTTCCTCTCCAAACAAATGCATGGACTTTATTTCATCTTATTGAATTAAAAACATTCATACCTTTTAAATCATAAGTTCATATTTGAAATAGTTTATATATTTGAACTCCTGGCGCAAAGACCTTTAGAACTGGACTGATCTTGGATGCATTTCAAACACATTTAAATTTCAACGTTTCATATTTCGTATGTGAAACAAACACATAAAACTAGAAAAATGTGGAATAGACCTTTTTCAATAGAAAAATGTGGAACCAACCTATTTCAGTATTTCATAATTGTGAAACCGATTATTTGGAAATCACAACTTGTGGAACTGATTATTTGGAAATGTGTAACATTTTATTTTAAGATTATGAAATATGTCATTTCACAGATGTGTAGCTGAAATTGATGTGATTTTGTGAAACAAGTCAGTAACATATTTCATAATTGTAATATACATTTGTGAGACTGATTATTTGAAAATATAACATATTTCATAGTTTTAAAATAAATGGTTACACATTTCCAAATAATCAATTTCATAACGATACATTATCCTTTCACTTAATGTGGTGACTACAAATCAAAAACATACATTTCACTTTTCATGGTTTCACAAGAAACATCTATTTCAATTGCACATTTCATAAAAAACCTAATTTACTCATTTGAAATGAATTGTTTCACATTTTCAAATAGTCCGTTTCACAAGTTGACATTTCCGTATCATATTTTTTTTCACTTTCATAACCTATATTTCAGTTTTCACTGTCTTGTTTCACACAAAAAAAACACATTTTTCATGTGAAATATGTTTGTTCCACATACGAAATTTTAAACATGCCCGAAAAGTATCCAAAGCAGGTTTAGTTCTAAAGGTCTTGGCGTCATGAGTTCAAATATATAAATTATTTGAAAAACGAGCTTATGTTTCAAAAGATATAAATGTTTTCAGTTGGCTAAGATGAAATAAAGTCAATGGATTTGTTGCAAGGGAGGAAGAAGAAACCCATACCTGTGTGTGTGTGTGTGAGAGAGAGAGAGAGAGAGAGAGAGTTGTGACACCTGTTTCTGCATGTTAAGACAAATGGTGGGAGCCGGCAGATGTATTGCATCTGGTACTCGCTTTGTATAGGCAAAAAAAGAAATAATAACTGCCTATTGTTCGGATCTTAAAGCAACTTATGTGTGGTTGGATCATTAGTGTAGATAACGTTGCCACTCAAAGTGACTTTGTGTGTGGGAAGCTGATGGGAGGACTATGCAGCGGCATCACCTGGCGGGAGGTGGCCCCCATATAGCGGGAGGTGGCGTGGTGGATTTTTTTACTAGCCGCCGGGCACAAGACGATTCTCGTATTTTCTCCAGCCAAAGCAATCAGGTGTTGTGCATGTATGGTGAAGGGTAGAGATCGAGTTGGCTAGCTAGGTCTCGTGCGTACTGGTCGATCACGATAGATTGAGCCAGCTTGGGGCAGAAACCAAGATAGTCAACAAGCTTCATCTGCTTGTCGTTGGTCGTTGGTTGTGACGTGTCGTCGGAAAATCCTCCCCGGAATGTTTTCAAACACGGGACTAGTTGCTTGGAATGCCACTCGGATTTTGTGCTTCCACAGCTGGGTGACAAACCCGGATTGAGTTCCTCCGAGCCAACATGGTCATCTTCGCATGGAAGCCAACTGACAATGCCCGGAGTACCCATGGAGCTCGCCGAGCATGCTGTTCACATCCAGCTGGATGACACACCAGTCAACAAAGCCTCCGGTGTTTCACTAAGGGCACTACCGCAGATCAGATTGCAACTTCTCGTCACGTGGTTCATCTGGGAGGTACTCCACCCCGAGTGGATCACCAACCCCATGATGGTACTCAAACACACTGCAAAACTATGTATGTGCATCGAATTTACCAGACTCAATAAAGCATCCGAAGGACCCGTTTGCACTCCCTCGAATCGATCAGGTGCTTGACTCCACCGTTGGCTGTGAATTCCTCTGATTTATGGATGCCTATTTGAAATAAAGGAGGAGGATCAAGAAAAGACTTTGTTCATCACACCCTTCGGAGTCTTCTACTACATTGCCATACCTTTTGGCCTGAAAAACACAAGTACCAACGGTTCAGAAAGCGTCGCCTTCCAGACCAAATGGGCAGGAATGTCGAGACTTATGTCGACGACGTGGTGAAAAAGTTTGCTAGGCTAAAGGATGCCCTCCCGCAAACTGGTTCACTACTTCCAAGCACACCCAATCACCATTGTTGTGCCATCAGGGGTGGCTGAGATCATCACCAACCAAGAAACTACTGGTCGAATTGTCGCAATTGCCATGGAGTTGCAGCCCTACGGGCTCACCTATGCGTCCCGCAACACCATCAAGTCCGAGGCCCTAGCCGGCTTTTTTGGCCAAACGAACGGAGGTCCAACTCCCCCTGTTATCACCAACATAGAACACAAGACACTTCTCTTGCACGGCTCCAAGAGGTTCGAGGGCGGGGGTGTCGTGTTGATTTCCCCCATGTGAGAGCAGTTCAAGTACGTCCTACAACTCCACTTCTTGGCGTCTAACAATGCCATGGAATACAAAGCTTTGCTACATGGCATGTGTAGACCGTTTCACTCAGAATAAGAAACCTCTACACCATCGGTGATTCCTCGTTGGTCGTGGGTCAATGCATGAACTCCATGGCCACGACCCCGAGATGGAGGCATACCTCAGCGCAATGTAAGGTTCTTCAAGAACCATGTCTTGGGAGCTATGGACCAATCGCAACGTGAGGGTCTTTAAGAACACGAGAACCTTACCCACCATCATGTTCCAATGAATCAAATTGGGTTTTCGCGGGTGTAATAAAAATTGTGGTTCATCTTTTACTGAGAGAGTAGAGCCCTCCTCTATTTCTAAGCCTTCGGGCAACACTTTATGGCTCTTCTCCTTATTTAATGAACTAAGGAAAATCTATTGCCTTTCTTAAAAAAAAGAAAGAATAAGTGCCTGTTCGGAACAAAGGAAAAGTACAGAAAAGGTAGAGGAAACAGATTCCTAAGGAACTGTTGCTTTTTGGGCGTTCGGGATAAAGGAATCCCTGCTTACCGATCTTGAGGAAAGTTTCCCTTACCTGCATTTTCACCGAAAAACAAACATCTAGCGCTATCTCATTTTTTCGTGCGGCCGGAGGCAGGGGAAGGGAATAAGCTACCGAGACATGCATGCAGGGACCCACATGAGCAGTAAACAATTGGTTGATCTTTCACCTTGAGGCACACATACACAAGCATCCAAGCAACTCGGGACCCACATGTGCTGGATTCCTTCTCCTGTGTTCTGAAGGCCAATGGTGTGGCTTCATGCAGCGGTTTCCATTCTATGTTTTGCATCTCTCTTCCTTTTCATTTCCCCTGTTTTGTTCTAAACCTATGTTTTCTATATTCCTCTAATGCAAACAGGCCCTAATCTTATAAGGAAGAGTAATAGTTGAATGCCCGTACTTCTGATTATAGGTGGCAGTGCGCACTCCCTAACCAACCAAACTTGTATTGCAACATTGTGTTATTAGTTTAATGAAAATATATTAGGTATTGGAGCTCCCACACATTAAAAAACAATTTTCTCCAAATTAGGCACATCTTAGGGAATCAACATCGAAAAACTTTTCCAAACTGGAGTTGTGGCTAATGCGGAGAACAAGCAAAATAGGTAGAAAGGAAGAACACGGAACATACATACCCGACTTTTCCGGATCCGAATGGTGAATCTTGATATGCTCTAAAGCATGGTAAGACAGCATGTATTCCTTGAATTCCTTCCGCAGCTTTTTTGATTTCTAACAAAATAGAGCATAGATTAACTATTTACCTAGCTAGTGCACGCATATCCCCTTACCTGCATCTTCAGGGGGATATCAATTTGGTATCATAATTATTGATACATATTTCCTAAAAGTTTTGTCCAAGGTAGGATTATTTTTTTATTACTCTTTCCCCTGGAAAAACGAAAAAGAGATTAGTTGATCTTATCCCCCTGAAGGACAAGATTTTAAGCAAGATTTTTATAAAACATATTTTGATTATGAATCCCAGGACATGCATGCAATGACATCTTTGCTGAGGAGATTTTTACAAATATACCCCTCTACACATCATGATCATAAAAAAACCTGTGAACGGAATTGTCAAATCTACCCCGGCGGGATGACAGCGAAGCGACACGTGGCATGTCCTGCCAACTGAGGTGCACTGGCGGAATTGGTGGGAAGCTAAAGTGGAAAATTGAGCGGCACCGCAACCTACCGGCAGCTGTGTAGCCAATTAGCTACTGACACCTCGTACCGTATAACGAATCATGTGTTTCATAAAAAGTTTCCAATGTTTATAAAATGTTGGTATTCCAGCAGTTGTTCCACTAGCATAGTACTATTTTTCTCAGACTACCGGGGCTGATGTAATACTTTTTGTCAGGCAAGGACATGCATGCATATGCGTCCTCTCTTCCTCTCCAAACAAATGCATGGACTTTATTTCATCTTATTGAATTAAAAACATTCATACCTTTTAAATCATAAGTTCATATTTGAAATAGTTTATATATTTGAACTCCTGGCGCAAAGACCTTTAGAACTGGACTGATCTTGGATGCATTTCAAACACATTTAAATTTCAACGTTTCATATTTCGTATGTGAAACAAACACATAAAACTAGAAAAATGTGGAATAGACCTTTTTCAATAGAAAAATGTGGAACCAACCTATTTCAGTATTTCATAATTGTGAAACCGATTATTTGGAAATCACAACTTGTGGAACTGATTATTTGGAAATGTGTAACATTTTATTTTAAGATTATGAAATATGTCATTTCACAGATGTGTAGCTGAAATTGATGTGATTTTGTGAAACAAGTCAGTAACATATTTCATAATTGTAATATACATTTGTGAGACTGATTATTTGAAAATATAACATATTTCATAGTTTTAAAATAAATGGTTACACATTTCCAAATAATCAATTTCATAACGATACATTATCCTTTCACTTAATGTGGTGACTACAAATCAAAAACATACATTTCACTTTTCATGGTTTCACAAGAAACATCTATTTCAATTGCACATTTCATAAAAAACCTAATTTACTCATTTGAAATGAATTGTTTCACATTTTCAAATAGTCCGTTTCACAAGTTGACATTTCCGTATCATATTTTTTTTTCACTTTCATAACCTATATTTCAGTTTTCACTGTCTTGTTTCACACAAAAAAAACACATTTTTCATGTGAAATATGTTTGTTCCACATACGAAATTTTAAACATGCCCGAAAAGTATCCAAAGCAGGTTTAGTTCTAAAGGTCTTGGCGTCATGAGTTCAAATATATAAATTATTTGAAAAACGAGCTTATGTTTCAAAAGATATAAATGTTTTCAGTTGGCTAAGATGAAATAAAGTCAATGGATTTGTTGCAAGGGAGGAAGAAGAAACCCATACCTGTGTGTGTGTGTGTGTGTGTGAGAGAGAGAGAGAGAGAGAGTTGTGACACCTGTTTCTGCATGTTAAGACAAATGGTGGGAGCCGGCAGATGTATTGCATCTGGTACTCGCTTTGTATAGGCAAAAAAAGAAATAATAACTGCCTATTGTTCGGATCTTAAAGCAACTTATGTGTGGTTGGATCATTAGTGTAGATAACGTTGCCACTCAAAGTGACTTTGTGTGTGGGAAGCTGATGGGAGGACTATGCGGCGGCATCACCTGGCGGGAGGTGGCCCTCATATAGCGGGAGGTGGCGTGGTGGATTTTTTTACTAGCCGCCGGGCACAAGACGATTCTCGTATTTTCTCCAGCCAAAGCAATCAGGTGTTGTGCATGTATGGTGAAGGGTAGAGATCGAGTTGGCTAGCTAGGTCTCGTGCGTACTGGTCGATCACGATAGATTGAGCCAGCTTGGGGCAGAAACCAAGATAGTCAACAAGCTTCATCTGCTTGTCGTTGGTCGTTGGTTGTGACGTGTCGTCGGAAAATCCTCCCCGGAATGTTTTCAAACACGGGACTAGTTGCTTGGAATGCCACTCGGATTTTGTGCTTCCACAGCTGGGTGACAAACCCGGATTGAGTTCCTCCGAGCCAACATGGTCATCTTCGCATGGAAGCCAACTGACAATGCCCGGAGTACCCATGGAGCTCGCCGAGCATGCT
>NC_041391.1:722765238-722765784 GCF_002162155.2 Triticum dicoccoides
TTCACATCCAGCTGGATGACACACCAGTCAACAAAGCCTCCGGTGTTTCACTAAGGGCACTACCGCAGATCAGATTGCAACTTCTCGTCACGTGGTTCATCTGGGAGGTACTCCACCCCGAGTGGATCACCAACCCCATGATGGTACTCAAACACACTGCAAAACTATGTATGTGCATCGACTTTACCAGACTCAATAAAGCATCCGAAGGACCCGTTTGCACTCCCTCGAATCGATCAGGTGCTTGACTCCACCGTTGGCTGTGAATTCCTCTGATTTATGGATGCCTATTTCAAATAAAGGAGGAGGATCAAGAAAAGACTTTGTTCATCACACCCTTCGGAGTCTTCTACTACATTGCCATACCTTTTGGCCTGAAAAACACAAGTACCAACGGTTCAGAAAGCGCCGCCTTCCAGACCAAATGGGCAGGAATGTCGAGACTTATGTCGACGACGTGGTGAAAAAGTTTGCTAGGCTAAAGGATGCCCTCCCGCAAACTGGTTCACTACTTCCAAGCACACCCAATCACCATTGTTGTGCCAT
>NC_041391.1:722765961-722771770 GCF_002162155.2 Triticum dicoccoides
GAAACTACTGGTCGAATTGTCGCAATTGCCATGGAGTTGCAGCCCTACGGGCTCACCTATGCGTCCCGCAACACCATCAAGTCCGAGGCCCTAGCCGGCTTTTTTGGCCAAACGAACGGAGGTCCAACTCCCCCTGTTATCACCAACATAGAACACAAGACACTTCTCTTGCACGGCTCCAAGAGGTTCGAGGGCGGGGGTGTCGTGTTGATTTCCCCCATGTGAGAGCAGTTCAAGTACGTCCTACAACTCCACTTCTTGGCGTCTAACAATGCCATGGAATACAAAGCTTTGCTACATGGCATGTGTAGACCGTTTCACTCAGAATAAGAAACCTCTACACCATCGGTGATTCCTCGTTGGTCGTGGGTCAATGCATGAACTCCATGGCCACGACCCCGAGATGGAGGCATACCTCAGCGCAATGTAAGGTTCTTCAAGAACCATGTCTTGGGAGCTATGGACCAATCGCAACGTGAGGGTCTTTAAGAACACGAGAACCTTACCCACCATCATGTTCCAATGAATCAAATTGGGTTTTCGCGGGTGTAATAAAAATTGTGGTTCATCTTTTACTGAGAGAGTAGAGCCCTCCTCTATTTCTAAGCCTTCGGGCAACACTTTATGGCTCTTCTCCTTATTTAATGAACTAAGGAAAATCTATTGCCTTTCTTAAAAAAAGAAAGAAAGAATAAGTGCCTGTTCGGAACAAAGGAAAAGTACAGAAAAGGTAGAGGAAACAGATTCCTAAGGAACTGTTGCTTTTTGGGCGTTCGGGATAAAGGAATCCCTGCTTACCGATCTTGAGGAAAGTTTCCCTTACCTGCATTTTCACCGAAAAACAAACATCTAGCGCTATCTCATTTTTTCGTGCGGCCGGAGGCAGGGGAAGGGAATAAGCTACCCAGACATGCATGCAGGGACCCACATGAGCAGTAAACAATTGGTTGATCTTTCACCTTGAGGCACACATACACAAGCATCCAAGCAACTCGGGACCCACATGTGCTGGATTCCTTCTCCTGTGTTCTGAAGGCCAATGGTGTGGCTTCATGCAACGGTTTCCATTCTATGTTTTGCATCTCTCTTCCTTTTCATTTCCCCTGTTTTGTTCTAAACCTATGTTTTCTATATTCCTCTAATGCAAATAGGCCCTAATCTTATAAGGAAGAGTAATAGTTGAATGCCCGTACTTCTGATTATAGGTGGCAGTGCGCACTCCCTAACCAACCAAACTTGTATTGCAACATTGTGTTATTAGTTTAATGAAAATATATTAGGTATTGGAGCTCCCACACATTAAAAAACAATTTTCTCCAAATTAGGCACATCTTAGGGAATCAACATCGAAAAACTTTTCCAAACTGGAGTTGTGGCTAATGCGGAGAACAAGCAAAATAGGTAGAAAGGAAGAACACTGAACATACATACCCGACTTTTCCGGATCCGAATGGTGAATCTTGATATGCTCTAAAGCATGGTAAGACAGCATGTATTCCTTGAATTCCTTCCGCAGCTTTTTTGATTTCTAACAAAATAGAGCATAGATTAACTATTTACCTAGCTAGTGCACGCATATCCCCAAGATTAAGATGCAATCATCGAGACGAAATATGAACTGCACTCTACAGTTGATAGCGGACTTACAAGAGGTTCCCACGACATTTGAATACCATTCCAGCGACGCATGAAGTTGAATACGTAGAACCCGCAGTCATCGCTACAGATGCAGACGGGAGTCCAATATTAACCATCTGGTACTTGTATCAAACACAATTTAAGCATCAGAAAAAGGGATAACATAAGATGCAAACTAGTACCCGTTTGGTTGCCGAGGTGCAGACCTCAAAATATCAACTTCCCACGGCTTATCAGAAGATTTAACCTTGAATCGGTCACATTTGTCAAGAATGGCGCAGATCAACCACCAAAGGCTTTGATGACGATGGGTGTCACTCGTCTCACTCCACAGAGAATCCAAAATACTGACTTTGCGGCTATTCAAGTGGAAAGCATACAGAGTCCAGTGTTGACCATCGTATTTTTCGCCACGCCTTTGTTGACCATGAATGACTGGAATGCATAGCTATAATATATGCCAACAAGAAAATACAAAACCTGAATATGTATATATACTAAATGCATGCAAGGTATCATCGGTGCACAGCCGCGCATCTACTTCACGTAAGCAGAAAACCAGACAATTTTTCAAGCATTTAATTCTGCTAATACTACAACCCAAATCAACGCATTTCATTAATACCAGATCAAGGCAATCGATCAATAGTCTGTCAGTAATGAAATGCAATCACAGGAATGCATGCAATTTTGACTTGAAAAAAGAAGGTTTTCGTTTCCTTCAGAATGCACTCTAAAAAGAATAAAACACAAAAGTGCAGAGTGCACTCTATATAAACAGAATAGTAGGGCGTACCACTTGACATTCGGAATGGCACGGACTAGCATATATTTTTTCATGTTCCAAGATTATGTCGGACATAGAAGTTTTGCCATCCAGTAACTTGACGGCATACAACTGCAAGGAAAAGTTCGACGAATGAACAGTTATATGTGTGAAGAGGAGACTTGAATTGCATAACTAAATGTTTGGACAAATGAAAACCCTCGACATACCGGATTAAAATAATGCTTGCAGCACGAAGGATGTAAATTACCACATGGATCCTTCGTCCGCATTATTTCAATAGCTAATTCTAAGCTCTTCGTATCCATCCAACCACCGTCTTTCACTGCATCCTTGATGACGTTGTACACTTCCATTGCCCTGCACTCCCTGCACGCCCTGCACCAAAGTCAAGCACAACACGTTAGAACTTGTCACCACACTGCATCAAATAATTATTGAACTGACGCTGATGGACTTACTCTTTTGAGCGAGGCACGGCAGTGGAGGGAGGGCTAGCTTCACCCATGATTGAAAGCCTTCGGAGGACAATTGCCTTAGATCTACGCCAGTATAGGAAGAAATTTGAAGGTCAAGTAGTATTGATTGGGAAAGCTCCTTGTCACGGCTTTTATATGCACATACCCTACCTACCTACCCAACATTGAGTACCATATAAAAGCCATATGAAATCAAAAGTTACACCATCGTATTATCTGTATTACTTCATCCGTTCCTAAATATAAGTCTTTTTAGAGATTTCAATATGAACTACATACGGATGTATATAGACATATTTTAGAGTGTAGATTTACTCATTTTCCTTTGTATATAGTCCGCATTGGAATTTCTAAAAAGACTTATATTTAGGAACGAAGGGAGTAAGAATGTTGGATCATGGACTATGTATTGATATAACAGAGCCAGCTAACATGGAACTGAAATACCACACATTGTAAATTGACTCTGAGACCGGCAATACATGTGTTTACTTTTGTTTGCTAGGAACCTAGACGGCTAGACTCAAGGATCTGCGGATTCTATGGAGTAATCTTGGTTAAGATTTCTGAAATTCAGCTATTAAAATTTTTGTCTATACTAATTTGAGGTTCCATACCTTAGCGCAGTGGTAAAGCTGCTGCCTTGTGACCATGAGGTCACGGGTTCAAGTCCTGGAAGCAGCCTCTTACAGAAATGTAGGGAAAGGCTGCGTACAATAGACCCAAAGTGGTCGGACCCTTCCCCAGACCCTGCGCAAGCGGGAGCTACATGCACTGGGGCTGCCCTTTTTTTTAATTTGAGGTTCCATACAATCCTACATATTAATGTACATCATCAAAAATTAGTTATACCATTATATATTTATATTTGTGGTTAAGTTTTAAAACTTCCCACGGCACAGGAACCCGATGGGGTTTTCTTCAATTAGAGCAAGCCCAATAGTAGCCCTATATCGTCCCCAATACAAAACATAAGAGGGAGGGGAGGGGAAAAGGGCCTCCAGTAGTTCCCCTACCCACCTCCACGATTATTGGCTTCCCAGACCCAGCGCCCCCCCCCCCTATGTATTGGGGCTACAGAGGTATCCCCAATCCGTTGTTGGTTCCTATTGTTGTTGGCTACTTTTACGAAGTTAGTTACAAAATATTGTTAAGATATAGATAAATGTGACATAGGGGAACCGCTGGAGATGAAAAATACATAGGGGAGGAATCTTATTGGGAGTCATGTGGGAGAAAATATAAGGGAGCTGCTTAGGGGGGGGGGGGCAGGTGTGGTACTATAATTAGGCCCCACGGGATCAGCACGCCACATTCTGCAACCTCATGGTATCCCTGTTAGCATATAACACGTGGCCTAGATTTGGTGAAACCTTGGTCAAATCCTGGTAAACACTTGACCTATGGTCCAATTCTCCATCCATATATGCTGATCCACAGTCAAATTCTCATTTCTTTTAGATACACAACACAACAGACACTCACAAACACGCATATACACTCACCCCTATGAACGCACGCACAACCTGCCCCGATGAGCATCTCCAAGCGACTGAGCTAGCAGATACTTGAGGTTGACGAATTCACCACAGGTGCCCCGCTGTTGACGGGCATGTCACCTACCACTGTTGATGGGTGCAGATTTGCACGGTGCCCTTTCTGGTCTCGGGGAGAATAGGGGGAAGATGACGAGCACACGAGAAAAAGGAGGAGAGGATAAGGACTGGGAGTCGGTGCGGTCCACTCTTTTTTCCTCACCATGTCTGGGACGCTCTCACAACGGAGGACTGGAAAGCGCAATCATCCGGTGTAATTTTAGTGTTTTCCTTCTATGAAATTTAACTATGTGTTTTTATTTTATATATTTCTTAAATAACATGACACCATATATTTTTAAATCGGATGTTTGAGTTTGGAAACAATTTCACCAAGACGAATGGGTGCAACAAAAGATAGAGCATCATGGTCTAGCCCTAGTTGCGGAAACATACCGACTCCCCGCCACATGAGCATGGAGCCCTTTTATTTTTGGGGTGGATGAGCAAGGAGCCCCTGTGATGGCCAAATCGGCCAATGGGGCAGCCAGATATAATGGCAAGAATAGCTCCGACATGAAGTTTCAACTCAAGATATTGAGACATGAGGGAGAAAGAATGAAACAAGGAGAAGAATCGGATTGTATTCTCTAAGATGATCTGTATCTGCTCAATACTTTCTCATCTTTTTCTAGCATTCCCCAAAACTGAAAAGACTCAGAAACCGAAAATAACAGTGTGAAAACGGTGAATTTTAAGTTAGGGAAAATGTGCCATGTATGTTCTTGTGTTAAATTGCTGTTTGTCAAACCATGTTGGACGGGCTAGTGTTTGTTATTTGATGTGATCACTGATCACACAAGCAGCTAATTTGTAGCTAGGCCTAGTTCCCAAGAAAAAATACGGCTTGAATGCTTTCACATCCCAGCATTCACGTGCTGCAGTAAACATGAAAACACTAATGGCAATTAATGCTTATGTAAGCATTCGACCAAAAACAGTACAATTGTTGGTCTTCTCTCCTGATTGCAGCACCTGAGGGACATCTGGCATGAAATATTACGGAATGCATTTGTAGAGTGGAAGAAAAGAAGGCACAATACCGATAAACGAGGGACGGCTGCTGGTTGCTCTCATAAAAATTGCTGCAAGTCATTCAGAAATCAAACGGATTAATACATACATACAGAAATCATTCGGAAACAACTCCGCTATCTGTGCAAGTAAGAAATCATACCTACTGTATGTTTTAGAGATGCAGCAGCTTACGGTAGCAGCTGATAGCTCCAAGAAAGAAGGTTTCTTCCTTATGCCAAGAAAGATTGGGGAGAAAGAAGAAGAAGCTTTCCTTATGACGGTCTCCCTCTCCC
>NC_041391.1:722772130-722785739 GCF_002162155.2 Triticum dicoccoides
CTCTCTCTCTCTCTCTCTCTCACACACACACACACACACGAAAGCTCTCAGTCAATTGCACTCGCTCCAACTGAAAGGTCTCTCTAATACATAGTTCCATGGCTTGCCCACCTAACGTCTGGTTTGCATCCATAATTAATTAATGGACATGCCGAACTGGACGCAATCTTATTTTTCCTGAATCGATCAATCACTACTGCGCAAGTTAATATTAATATTAATGACCTACTCCATCTATAAACAAATGTAAGACAAACATCTTACATTTGTTTACAGAGGGAGTACTATCTTGACTTAGACATACGTGCAACATTGCCTTCTCAACTTCGTTGCACGTAGTACAACATATCGCTTGCATTAATATGCATTCAACTTCCGTTTGGTGCTGGGTAATTAATTTGAACACTTTCCCAAAAAAAACTAAATAATAATTTAAACAGAAAAGAAGACCTTAAGAACGAAGATAACTAGCGTAATAATTTTGAAATTAAAGTCACTGTCATAGTATTGTAAAATGGGTAGACTGTAGCTAGTCGGGTATCATGGTACAAATTTGCGTATCATTGTTCCTGAAAATTGGAAGGCAAGTTTTATCGAGGTTTAGTTATTTCAGTTGTTTCTGGTTTTGATAAAATGGACTTTGTTGAATCAAACGTCGCGTCAAATCAATATAAACAGAGAGGGACAAAACCTAACTTTATCGAAAAGCTTAAAACATAGTCAGATCGAGGTTACAAGTATAGATGTGACACTTGAAGTAAAGTAGTAAACCAGCCTGTCCATCTCATTATTGCTGATGGTCCATATGACAGGAGCTGGTTGAATAAGATACTGTTGTGTCTTCCCAAGCGAATGGACCCGGCCAGTGTGTACGTAAACTAGACCCTATTATGTGCATTCACAACCAACTTCTCTAGCGATTTTCTGAATGAACAGGTTGTTCATCTTTGTTACTAGTACATAATAATGCCAATTTTATATTAATCACTTGCGGCGATGGAGTGGTTTACCGAACATATGTTTTGCATCTGATAACTTATGCTGAGCTTTTGGCTGTAATAGACTGTAGTATTTCAGGTTGTCGTTGAACTATGGTGTTGTCAGGTTTTCGCCCCATGGCGTTCATTTCGATGTCGGGCGAACGTAGTGGGTTTCCTGGCAATGCCCGAACTCGCTGCACCTCTTTCCCCTTTCTCCTGTTGGTTTCTCGGAACAATGTATTTCCGTTCATTTGCAATGGAAAGGGGTCATGCCCGGTTCGAAAAGAAAAAAATGTATGGGCTTGCCGACCTGTACAGCTTATTTTTCTTGACTTGGACCAATCACTTCTCCGAAGTTGGCATTCATATTAAAAACGTATGATCTGACCGAGACCTAAGATGCAACATCTTAGGTAGCTTAATTACATCAGATTCAGATCCAGATCCAGATCCAGACAGCAAACTGATGGGCATACAAAATAGAGTCAGTGAAAGGGTGTGTTTGGTTGTATAATTAGAAAAAAAAAGGGTGTGGTTTGGTTGTGCACGGCTTTGTCCTACAATAAGTGAAAGTTCTTCTTTGGAACTATGGTGAACCGTGGTGGTTGCATCCAGCCAGCAAAAAATAGTTGGTGTGTTTTAGGATACGAAGATTCATCACGCAAGAGCATCGGCAAGGCTGAGGAAAAACCACATAAAAGGCATCTCGGTCAGAGGTGTGCCACATTATACTCATGACGAAGATAAGCAAAGAATTATGATTTAATTTTACAGAGAACATATATGGGGACTCCGACTGCCACTTCATCCAACATTGATATGCCAATATCTTGCTCTCTGGTTTTTTTGTGGAAGCGGGGAGGCAGATAGTTGAAGGAAACAGCTGAATTTCAAGTGACGAAGGAAACAGCTGAATTTGACTGCCACCCTGTTCTTGCTCCAGCAGTTTGAGATCCCATGCACAAGACACCTCCGGATTCATCTCCATCTTCAAGCTGAGAAAGGAGCTGAGAGACTGCAAGCCCTCCAGTATATCCAGCTGGGCACACCCTGTGATTTTCAGCTTCTTTACGATCATACATGAATGCAGCTGTACAGACTTCAAACATGGGCCATTACTTAGACTTAACTTTTTGAGGCGGACAAGGCCTCGAGGAGTGAAGGACTGCAAGTTTTCTGGGAGAGGATGGATGCTGAGGTCTTCGAGTGATGGTGGGAGTAATCCAACTTCCACTGTACCATCATCATTTGTTTCACCCATCAACGATGAGACCAGTTTGGGGCAGTCATGAAGCATTAGGTCCGTAAGAGAGGTGAATCCTGCAAAGTCTCTATTATTCCCACAGAACTTCAGATCCAGGATGTTGTGAATCCATAATATCTTGAGAGAACAGAGGAGATTATAAGGCATTTTCAGTTCCGGCTCATCTTGGGGTGAGGCCATCACTGCTGAACCCAAACTGCTGGTCCCTCCCGTTTCTCTAGGTTGACTGATTGATAGAAACTTTATCTGAGGACATCTAGTTAATCGCAACTCCTCAAGGGACTGCGAATGTGAAAGCATTTGCGTTAGACGCGTAAAAAAAGCATTTGAGTTAGCCACCTCCCTGTTACGCCGCATCCTACAATCTCGAGCTGTTTGAGAGATGGAAGAACAAGGCTGCTTGCGGACCTACAGTTTCCCTGGAGAACCTCTGACATAATGTTTGACTTATTCAGATTAGGGCAGTTGAATATAGATAAACATTCTAAAGCGATGAGTTGGCTCAAAGCTTCACTTGAAAGAGAGACCAAATTTGGACAGTCCCCTATAACAAATGATGTTATGCCCCTAAGGTTATGGAATATCAGGATATTGTCATCCAGCACACTCAACTCATTAGATTCGATAGTGAATTGTCTTTCGATCACTCTCATTGTTGGAAGTGTAGGAACTCCCCTGATGGACAACTCAGAAATTAGACCCGAAGGTGGAAGAGGATGTGACACTATCAAACAAGGGCAATCATGGATGGTGAGTCTACGGAGATTCGATGTCCATTCCTTTTGATCTCCTTGGGAAGGTAAAAATTGCAGAGGTGGACAAGTCGTTAGACTACTGCAAAATTCCAGGATTGGCATTCTAATCAACACCAACTTCTCCAGAGAAGGGATTGTTAATTCTCTGACATCATGCAGGTCCATCAACTCCAACTCCTTGAGCGCCCTCATTTCTCTTAGTGGAAGGATTGACCAGTTGCTGCAACATCATACATCAATGTAAGTGTCCAAGAATTTGCAAATGTCTTGAGCAGGAAAAATTAGAGAGAAGAAATTTACTTTATTATATGGGGACACTGCCCGATGGAGAGTTTGTCGAGAGACGTAAACCATGACTTCTGCTCTGCATCGAAAGAAGAATAACTCTGGAAAAGAGTGAAGTCATTCAGTTGAGGGCAGTTCTTGATCATCAAAACCCTTAGACTGGAAGTCAATCCCATTCCATACGAACCAATACATTTTTCCAATTTTGGCATATCAATCAGGGTCAACTCTTCCAATGAAGGAACTGAGATTTCCATCAAATTCAACATCCTGACCAATGTTAGCTTCCTAAGGGAAGGCATTTCAATAGATCGAAGAATTTTCCATTCCCTGCAGTTCTCTAGATGAAGTATTTGCAGTGAGGTAACTGAGAGAGTACTCAAAAGCCAGGTTGGGGAGCTAGCACCACCATAACCTGTTATTTCTAGACTTTTGAGATCCTGATGTGGTCGGAGACCTTCAAACACATCATTTGTTGCCTCTGGTTGAAGGTGCTGGAAATATGCCCTAGAGGCAATGATAAATTAGTTATTATTATATTTTCTTGTTCATGATAATCGTTTATTATCCATGCTATAATTGTATTGAAAGGAAACTCAGATACATGTGTGGGTACATAGACAACACCATGTCCCTAGTAAGCCTCTAGTTGACTAGCTCGTTGATCAACAGATGGTTACGGTTTCCTGACCATGGACACTGGATGTCGTTGATAACGGGATCACATCATTAGGAGAATGATGTGATGGACAAGACCCAATCCTAAGCCTAGCACAAAGATCGTAGCTTGTATGCTAAAGCTTTTCTAATGTCAAGTATAATTTCCTTAGACCATGAGATTGTGCAACTCCTGGATACCGTAGGAATGCTTTGGGTGTACCAAACGTCACAACGTAACTGGGTGGATATAAAGGTGCACTACAGGTATCTCTGAAAGTGTCTGTTCGGTTGGCATGAATCGAGACTGGGATTTGTCACTCCGTGTAAATGGAGAGGTATCTCTGGTCCCACTCGGTAGGACATCATCATAATATGCACAATGTGACCAAGGGGTTGATCACGGGATGATGTGTTACGGAACGAGTAAAGAGACTTGCCGGTAACGAGATTGAACAAGGTATCGGGATACCGACGATCAAATCTCGGGCAAGTACAATACCGCTAGACAAAGGGAATTGTATACGGGATTGATTGAGTCCTTGACATCGTGGTTCATCCATGAGATCATCGTGGAACATGTGGCAGCCAACATGGGTATCCAGATCCCGCTGTTGGTTATTGACCAGAGAACGTCTCGGTCATGTCTGCATGGTTCCCGAAGCCGTAGGGTCTACACACTTAAGGTTCGACGACGCTAGGTTTATAAAGGAAGTTTGTGTTGGAAATATGCCCTAGAGGCAATAATAAAAGTATTATTATTATATTTCCTTGTTCATGATAATTGTCTTTTATTCATGCTATAATTGTATTATCCGGAAATCGTAATACACATGTGAATACATAGACCACAATATGTCCCTAGTGAGCCTCTAGTTGACTAGCTCGTTGATCAACAGATAGTCATGGTTTCCTGACTATGGACATTGGATGTCGTTGATAATGGGATCACATCATTAGGAGAATGATGTGATGGACAAGACCCAATCCTAAGCATAGCACAAGATCGTGTAGTTCGTTTTGCTAGAGCTTTTCCAATGTCAAGTATCTCTTCCTTACACCATGAGATCGTGTAACTCCCGGATACCGTAGGAGTGCTTTGGGTGTACCAAACGTCACAACGTAACTGGGTGACTATAAAGGTGCACTACAGGTATCTCCGAAAGTGTCTGTTGGGTTGACACGGATCGAGACTGGGATTTGTCACCCCGTATGACGGAGAGGTATCACTGGGCCCACTCGGTAGTGCATCATCATAATGAGCTCAAAGTGACCAAGTGTTTGGTCACGGGATCATGCATTACGGTACGAGTAAAGTGACTTGCCGGCAACGAGATTGAACGAGGTATTGGGATATCGACGATCGAATCTCGGGCAAGTAACATACCGTCTGACAAAGGGAATAGTATACTGGGTTGATTGAATCCTCGACATCGTGGTTCATCCGATGATATCATCGAGGAGCATGTGGGAGCCAACATGGGTATCCAGATCCCGTTGTTGGTTATTGCCCGAGAGCCGCCTCGGTCGTGTCTACGTGTCTCCCGAACCCGTAGGGTCTACACACTTAAGGTTCGGTGACGCTAGGGTTGTATGAATATGAGTATGCAGCAAAGCGAATGTTGTTCGGAGTCCCGGATGAGATCCCGGACGTCACGAGGAGTTCCGAAATGGTCCGGAGGTAAAGAATTATATATAGGAAGTGCTGTTTCGGCCATCGGGAGAGTTTCGGGGGTCACCGGTATTGTACCGGGACCACCGGAAGGGTCCCGGGGGTCCACCGGGTGGGGCCACCTATCCCAGAGGGCCCCATGGGCTGAAGTGGGGAGGGGAACCAGCCCATAGTGGGCTGGTGCACCCCCCTTGGCCCAACCCCTGCGCCTAGGGTTGAAACCCTAGGGTGGGGGGGGCGCCCCACTTGCCTTGGGGGGCACTCCACCCCCCTGGCCGCCGCCCCCTTGGGTTTTTCCCATCTGCAGGGGCCGGCGCCCCCCTGGGGGGCTATATAAAGGGAGGGGAGGGAGGGGCAGCCGCACCCCTCAAGCCTTGGCGCCTCCCTCCCCCTGCTACACCTCTTCCTCCTCCCAAAGTAGCTTGGCGAAGCCCTGCCGGAGTTCTGCTGCATCCACCACCACGCCGTCGTGCTGCTGGATCATCATCAACCTCTCCTCCCCCCTTGCTGGATCAAGAAGGAGGAGACGTCATCCGCTCCGTACGTGTGTTGAACACGGAGGTGCTGTCCGTTCAGCACTTGTCATCGGTGATTTGGATCACGGCGAGTACGACTCCATCATCCCCGTTCCATTGAATGCTTCCGCACGCGATCTACAAGTGGTATGTAGATGCAATCACTCTCCCTTAACTCGTTGCTTAGATGAACTCATAGATGGATCTTGGTGAAACCGTAGGAAAAATTTTAATTTTCTGCAACGTTCCCCAACAGTGGCATCATGAGCTAGGTCTATGCGTAGTTCTCTTTTGCACGAGTAGAACACAATTTGTTGTGGGCGTAGATGTTGTCAACTCTCTTGTCGCTACTAGTCTTATCTTGCTTCAGCGGTATTATGGGATGAAGCGGCCCGGACCGACCTTACACGTACGCTTACGTGAGACAGGTTCCACCGACTGACATGCACTAGTTGCATAAGGTGGCTAGCGGGTGTCTGTCTCTCCCACTTTAGTTGGAGCGGATTCGATGAACAGGGTCCTTATGAAGGGTAAATAGAAGTTGACAAATCACGTTGTGGCTTCCACGTAGGTAAGAAAACGTTCTTGCTAGAACCCTATTGCAGCCACGTAAAACTTGCAACAACAATTAGAGGACGTCTAACTTGTTTTTGCAGCAAGTGTTTTGTGATGTGATATGGCCAAAGTTGTGATGAATGATGAATGATATATGTGATGTATGAGATCATGCTCTTGTAATAGGAATCACGACTTGCATGTCGATGAGTATGACAACCGGCAGGAGCCATACGAGTTGTCTTTATTTTTTGTATGACCTGCGTGTCATTGAAGAACGCCATGTAAATTACTTTACTTTATTGCTAAACGCGTTAGCCATAGAAGTAGAAGTAGTCGTTGGCGTGACAACTTCATGAAGACACGATGATGGAGATCATGATGATGGAGATCATGGTGTCATGCCGGTGACAAGATGATCATGGAGCCCCGAAGATGGAGATCAAAGGAGCTATATGATATTGGCCATATCATGTCACTACTATATAATTACATCTGATGTTTATTATGTTTATGCATCTTGTTTACTTAGAACGACGGTAGTAAATAAGATGATCCCTCATAACAATTTCAAGAAAGTGTTCTCCCTAACTGTGCACCGTTGCTAAAGTTCGTCGTTTCGAAGCACCACGTGATGATCGGGTGTGATAGATCCTTACGTTCACATACAACGGGTGTAAGACAGTTTTACACATGCAAAACACTTAGGTTATCTTGACGAGCCTAGCATGTACAGACATGGCCTCGGAACACAAGAGACCGAAAGGTCGAACATGAGTCGTATGGAAGATACGATCAACATGGAGATGTTCACCGACGATGACTAGTCCGTCTCACGTGATGATCGGACACGACCTAGTCGACTCGGATCATGTAACACTTAGATGACTAGAGGGATGTCAAATCTGAGTGGGAGTTCATTAAATAATTTGATTAGATGAACTTTATTATCATGAACAATAGTCTAAAATCTTTGCAAAATGTCTTGTAGATCAAATGGCCAACGCTCATGTCACCATGAACTTCAACGCGTTCCTAGAGAAAACCAAGCTGAAAGATGATGGCAGCAACTATTCGGACTGGGTCCGGAACCTGAGGATCATCCTCATAGCTGCCAAGAAACAATATGTCCTAGAAGCACCGCTAGGTGATGCACCCATCCCAGAGAACTAAGACATTATGAACGCTTGGCAGTCTCGTGCTGATGATTACTCCCTCATTCAGTGTGGCATGCTTTACAGCTTAGAACTGGGGCTCCAAAAGCGTTTTGAGCAACACGGAGCATATGAGATGTTCGAAGAGCTGAAACTAGTTTTCCAAGCTCATGCCCGGGTCAAGAGATATGAAGTCTCCGACAAGTTCTATAGTTGTAAGATGGAGGAAAATAGTTCTGTCAGTGAGCACATACTCAAAATGTCTGGGTTGCACAACCGCCTGTCCTAGCTGGACATCAACCTCCCGGACGAGGCGGTCATTGACAGAATCCTTCAGTCGCTCCCACCGAGCTACAAGAGCTTTGTGATGAACTACAATATGCAGGGAATGGTGAAAACTATTCCTGAAGTATTTTCAATGCTGAAGTCAGCAGAGGTAGAAATCAAGAAGGAGCATCAAGTGTTGATGGTGAATAAAACCACTAAGTTTAAAAAGGGGAAGGGTAAGAAGAACTTCAAGAAGGAAGGCAAGGATGTTGCCGCGCCCGGTAAGCCAGTTGCCGGGAAGAAGTCAAAGAATGGACCCAAGCCTGAGACTGAGTGCTTTTATTACAAAGGGAAGGGTCACTGGAAGCGGAACTGCTCCAAATACTTAGCGGACAAGAAGGCCGGCAACACTAAAGGTATATTTGATATACATGTAATTGATGTGTACCTTACCAGTACTCGTAGTAACTCCTGGGTATTTGATACCGGTGCCGTTGCTCATATATGTAACTCACAGCAGGAGCTGCGGAATAAGCGGAGACTGGCGAAGGACGAGGTGACGATGCGCGTCGGGAATGGTTCCAAGGTCGATGTGATCGCCGTCGGCACGCTACCTCTACATTTACCTACGGGATTAGTTTTAAACCTCAATAATTGTTATTTAGTGCCAAGTTTGAGCATGAACATTGTATCAGGATCTTGTTTAATACGAGATGGCTACTCATTTAAATCCGAGAATAATGGTTGTTCTATTTATATGAGAGAAATGTTTTATGGTCATGCTCCGATGGTCAATGGTTTATTCTTAATGAATCTCAAACGTAATGTTACACATATTCATAGTGTGAATACCAAAAGATGTAAAGTTGATAACGATAGTCCCACATACTTGTGGCACTGCCGCCTTGGTCACATTGGTGTCAAACGCATGAAGAAGCTCCATGCTGATGGACTTTTAGAGTCTCTCGATTATGAATCATTTGACACATGCGAACCATGCCTTATGGGCAAAATGACCAAGACTCCGTTCTCCGGAACAATGGAGCGAGCAACCAACTTATTGGAAATCATACATACCGATGTGTGCGGTCCAATGAGCGTTGAGGCTCGCGGAGGATATCGTTATGTTCTCACTCTCACAGACGACTTGAGTAGATATGGGTATGTCTACTTGATGAAACACAAGTCTGAGACCTTTGAAAAGTTCAAGGAATTTCAGAGTGAGGTAGAGAATCAACGTGACCGAAAACTAAAGTTCTTACGATCGGATCGTGGAGGAGAATATTTAAGTCACGAATTTGGTACACACTTAAGGAAATGTGGAATCATTTCACAACTCACGCCGCCTGGAACACCTCAGCGTAACGGTGTGTCCGAACGTCGTAATCGCACTCTATTGGATATGGTGCGATCTATGATGTCTCTTACTGATTTACCGCTATCATTTTGGGGATACGCTCTAGAGACAGCTACATTCACTTTAAATAGGGCATCGTCTAAATCCATTGAGACGACACCGTATGAATTATGGTTTGGAAAGAAACCTAAGCTGTTGTTTCTAAAAGTTTGGGGATGCGATGCTTATGTCAAGAAACTTCAACCTGAAAAGCTCGAACCCAAGTCGAAAAAATGCGTCTTCATAGGATACCCTAAGGAAACCATTGGGTATACCTTCTACCTTAGATCCGAAGGCAAGATCTTTGTTGCCAAGAATGGATCCTTTCTGGAAAAAGAGTTTCTCTCGAAAGGAGTAAGTGGGAGGAAAGTAGAACTCGATGAAGTACTACCTCTTGAACCGGAAAGTAGTGCAGCTCAGGAAAATGTTCTTGTGGTGCCTACACCAACTAGAGAGGAAATTAATGATGATGATCAAGGTACTTCGGATCAAGTTGCTACTGAACTTCGTAGGTCCACAAGGACACGTTCCGCGCCAGAGTGGTACGGCAACCCTATCTTGGAAATCATGTTGTTAGACAACGGTGAACCTTCGAACTATGAAGAAGCGATGGCGGGCCCAGATTCCAACAAATGGCTTGAAGCCATGCAATCCGAGATAGGATCCATGTATGAAAACAAAGTATGGACATTGACAGACTTGCCCGATGATCGGTGAGCGATAGAAAACAAATGGATCTTTAAGAAGAAGACGGACGCGCATGGTAATGTTACCATCTATAAAGCTCATCTTGTCGCTAAGGGTTATCGGCAAGTTCAAGGGATTGACTACGATGAGACTTTCTCTCCCGTAGTGAAGCTGAAGTCCGTCCGAATCATGTTAGCAATTGCCGCATACTATGATTATGAGATATGGCAGATGGACGTCAAAACGGCATTCCTTAACGGTTATCTTAAGGAAGAGCTGTATATGATGCAGCCGGAAGGTTTTATCGATCCTAAGAATGCTAACAAGGTATGCAAGCTCCAGCGATCCATTTATGGGCTGGTGCAAGCATCTCGGAGTTGGAACATTCGCTTTGATGAGATGATCAAAGCGTTTGGGTTTATGCAGACTTATGGAGAAGCCTGCGTTTACAAGAAAGTGTGTGGGAGCTCTGTAGCATTTCTCATATTATATGTAGATGACATACTTTTGATGGGAAATGATATAGAACTTTTGGACAGCATTAAGGCCTACTTGAATAAGAGTTTTTCAATGAAGGACCTTGGAGAAGCTGCTTACATATTAGGCATCAAAATCTATAGGGATAGATCAAGACGCCTCATAGGTCTTTCACAAAGCACATACCTTGATAAGATTTTGAAGAAGTTCAAAATGGATCAGTCCAAGAAAGGGTTCTTGCCTGTTTTGCAAGGTGTGAAATTGAGCTCGGCTCAATGCCCGACCACGGCAAAAGATAAAGAAGACATGAGTGTCATACCCTATGCCTCAGCCATAGGATCTATTATGTATGCCAAGCTGTGTACCAGACCTGATGTAAACCTTGCCGTAAGTTTGGTAGGAAGGTACCAAAGTAATCCCGGCAAGGAACACTGGACAGCGGTCAAGAATATCCTGAAGTACCTGAAAAGGACAAAGGACATGTTTCTCGTTTATGGAGGTGACGAAGATCTCGTCGTAAAGGGTTACGTCGATGCTAGCTTCGACACAGATCTGGATGACTCAAAGTCACAAACCGGATACGTGTATATGTTGAATGATGGAGCAGTAAGCTGGTGCAGCTGCAAGCAGAGCATCGTGGCGGGATCTACATGTGAAGCAGAGTACATGGCAGCCTCGGAGGCAGCACATGAAGTAATTTGGGTGAAGGAGTTCATCACCGACCTAGGAGTCATACCCAATGCGTCGGAGCCAATCAAACTCTTCTGTGACAACACTGGAGCTATTGCACTTGCCAAGGAGCCCAGGTTTCACAAGAAGACCAGGTTTATAAAGGAAGTTTGTGTTGGAAATATGCCCTAGAGGCAATAATAAAAGTATTATTATTATATTTCCTTATTCATGATAATTGTCTTTTATTCATGCTATAATCGTATTATCCAGAAATCGTAATACACGTGTGAATACATAGACCACAATATGTCCCTAGTGAGCCTCTAGTTGACTAGCTCGTTGATCAACAGATAGTCATGGTTTCCTGACTATGGACATTGGATGTCGTTGATAACGTGATCAAATCATTAGGAGAATGGTGTGATGGACAAGACCCAATCCTGAGCATAACACAAGATCGTGTAGTTCGTTTTGCTAGATCTTTTCCAATGTCAAGTATCTCTTCCTTAGACCATGAGATCGTGTAACTCCCGGATACCGTAGGAGTGCTTTGGGTGTACCAAACGTCACAACGTAACTGGGTGACTATAAAGGTGCACTACAGGTATCTCAGAAAGTGTCTGTTGGGTTGACACGGATCGAGAGTGGGATTTGTCACTCCGTATGACGGAGAGGTATCACTGGGCCCAATCGGTAGTGCATCATCATAATGAGCTCAAAGTGACCAAGTGTTTGGTCACGGGATCATGCATTACGGTACGAGTAAAGTGACTTGCCGGCAACGAGATTAAACGAGGTATTGGGATACCGACGATCGAATCTCGGGCAAGTAACATACCGTCTGACAAACGGAATAGTATACTGGGTTGATTGAATCCTCGACATCGTGGTTCATCCGATGATATCATCGAGGAGCATGTGGGAGCCAACATGGGTATCCAGATACCGCTGTTGGTTATTGCCCGAGAGCCGTCTCGGTCATGTCTACGTGTCTCCCGAACCCGTAGGGTCTACACACTTAAGGTTCGGTGACGCTAGGGTTGTATGAATATGAGTATGCAGCAAACCGAATGTTGTTCGGAGTCCCGGATGAGATCCCGGACGTCATGAGGAGTTCCGAAATGGTCCGGAGGTAAAGAATTATATATAGGAGGTGCTGTTTTGGCCATCGGGAGAGTTTTGGGGGTCACCGGTATTGTACCGGGACCACCGGAAGGGTCCCGGGGGTCCACCGGGTGGGGCCACCTATCCCGGAGGGCCCCATGGGCTGAAGTGGGGAGGGGAACCAGCCCATAGTGGGCTGGTGCACCCCCCTTGGCCCAACCCCTGCGCCTAGGGTTGAAACCCTAGGGTGGGGGGGCGCCCCACTTGCCTTGGGGGGCACTCCACCCCCCTGGCCGCCGCCCCTTGGGTTTTTCCCATCTGCAGGGGCCAGCGCCCCCCCCTGGGGGCCTATATAAAGGGAGGGGATGGAGGGGCAGCCGCACCCCTCAAGCCTTGGCGCCTCCCTCCCCCCACTACACCTCTTCCTCCTCCCAAAGTAGCTTGGCGAAGCCATGCCGGAGTTCTGCTGCATCCACCACCACGCCGTCGTGCTGCTGGATCATCATCAACCTCTCCTTCCCCCTTGCTGGATCAAGAAGGAGGAGACGTCAGCCGCTCCATACGTGTGTTGAACGCGGAGGTGCTGTCCGTTCAGCACTTGTCATCGGTGATTTGGATCACGGCGAGTACGACTCCATCATCCCTGTTCCATTGAACGCTTCCGCACGCGATCTACAAGTGGTATGTAGATGCAATCACTCTCCTTAACTCGTTGCTTAGATGAACTCATAGATGGATCTTGGTGAAACCGTAGGAAAAATTTTAATTTTCGGCAACGTTCCCCAACAGTTTGTATGTGGTTACCGAATGTTGTTCGGAGTCCCGGATAAGATCCCGGACGTCAGGAGGAGTTCCGGAATGGTCCGGAGGTAAAGATTTATATATGGGAAGTCTTGTTTTAGTCGCCGGAAAAGTTTCACGCATTATCGGTATTGTACCGGGAGTGCCGAAAGGGGTCCGGGGGTCCACCAGGGGTCCACCTGCCCCCGGGGGGGGGGCACATGGGCTGTAGGGGTGTGCACCTTGGCCTATATGGGCCGAGGACACCAGCCCCAAGAGTCCCATGCGCCAAGAGATAAGGGAAAGGGAGAGTCCTAAAGGGGGAAGGCACCTCCTAGGTGCCTTGGGGAGGATGGACTCCTCCCTAGCCGCACCCTTCCTTGGAGGAA
>NC_041391.1:722785951-722792658 GCF_002162155.2 Triticum dicoccoides
GGCGCCTCCCTCCCTCCTGTGACACCTCCTCCTCTCCCGCAGGTGCTTGGCGAAGCCCTACAGGATTGCCACACTCCTCCACCACCACCACGCCGTTGTGCTACTGCTGGATGGAGTCTTCCTCAACCTCTCCCTCTCTCCTTGCTGGATCAAGGCATGGGAGATGTCACCGGGCTGTACGTGTGTTGAACGCGGAGGTGCCGTCCGTTCGGCACTAGGATCTCCGGTGATTTGGATCACGACGAGTACGACTCCTTCAACCCCGTTCTCTTGAACGCTTCCGCTTAGCGATCTACAAGGGTATGTAGATGCACTCTCCTTCCCATCGTTGCTGGTTTCTCCATAGATTGATCTTGGTGACACGTAGGAAAATCTTGAATTTCTGCTACGTTCCCCAATAGTGGCATCATGAGCTAGGTCTATTGCGTAGATTCTTTGCACGAGTAGAACACAAAGTAGTTGTGGGCATTGATTTTGTTCAATATGCTTACCGTTACTAGTCCAATCTTGTTTCGACGGTATTGTGGGATGAAGCGGCCCGGACCGACCTTACACGTATACTTACATGAGACAGGTTCCACCGACTGACATGCACTTGGTGCATAAGGTGGCTAGCGGGTACCAGTCTCTCCCACTTTAGTCGGAACGGATTCGATGAAAAGGGTCCTTATGAAGGGTAAATAGCAATTGACATATCACGTTGTGGTTTTGCGTAGGTAAGAAACGTTCTTGCTAGAAACCCATAGCAGCCACGTAAAACATGCAAACAACAATTAGAGGACGTCTAACTTGTTTTTGCAGGGTATGCTATGTGATGTGATATGGCCAAGATGAATGTGATGAATGATATGTGATGTATGAGATTTATCATGTTCTTGTAATAAGAATCACGACTTGCATGTCGATGAGTATGACAACCGGCAGGAGCCATAGGAGTTGTCTTTATTTATTGTATGACCTGTGTGTCATTGAACAAACACCATGTAATTACTTTACTTTATTGCTAACCGGTAGCCATAGTAGTGGAAGTAATAAGTTTGCGAGACAACTTCATGGAGACACGATGATGGAGATCATGATGATGGAGACCATGGTGTCATGCCGGTGACGATGATAATCATGGAGCCCCGAAGATGGAGATCAAAAGGAGCAAAATGATATTGGCCATATCATGTCACTATTTGATTGCATGTGATGTTTATCATGTTTATGCATCTTATTTGCTTAGAGCGACGGTAGTAAATAAGATGATCCCTCATTAAAATTTCAAGAAAGTGTTCCCCCTAACTGTGCACCATTGCGAAAGTTCGTCGTTTCGAAGCACCATGTGATGATCGGGTGTGATAGATTCTTACATTCACATACAACGGGTGTAAGCCAGATTTACACACGCAATACACTTAGGTTAACTTGACGAGCCTAGCATGTACAGACATGGCCTCGAAACACAAGAGACCGAAAGGTCGAGCATGAGTCGTATGGTAGATACGATCAACATGAAGATGTTCACCGATGATGACTAGTCCGTCTCACGTGATGATCGGACACGACCTAGTTGACTCGGATCATGTAATCACTTAGATGACTGGAGGGATGTCTATCTGAGTGGGAGTTCATAAGATGAACCCAATTATCCTGAACATAGTCAAAATGTTTTTGCAAATTATGTCATAGCTCGCGCTTCAGTTCTACTGTTTAGATATGTTCCTAGAGAAAATTTAGTTGAAAGTTGTTAGTAGCGATTATGCGGACTAGGTCCGTAAACTGAGAATTGTCCTTGTTGCTTCGTAGAAGGCTTATGTCCTTAATGCACCGCTCAGTGTGCTGAACCTCGAACGTCGTCTGTGGATGTTGCGAACATCTGACATACACGTTTTGATAACTACGTGATAGTTCAGTTAAATGGTTTAGAGTTGAGGCACCAAAGACGATTTTGAAACGTCGCGGAACATTTGAGATGTTTCGAGGGCTGAAATTGGGATTTTAGGCTCGTGCCCACGTCAAGAGGTATAAGACCTCCGACAATTTTCTTAGCCTGCAAACTAAGGGAGAACAGCTCAATCGTTGAGCTTGTGCTCAGATTGTCTGAGTACAACAATCACTTGAATCGAGTGGGAGTTGATCTTCCAGATGAGATAGTGATGTTTCTCCAAAGTCATTTCCACCAAGCTACTAGAGCTTCGTGATGAACTATAACATATCGGGGATAGATATGATGATCCTTGAGCTATTCGCGATGTTTGACACCGTGAAAGTAGAAATCAAGAAGGAGCATCAATCGTTGATGGTTAGTGAAACCACTAGTTTCAAGAAGGGCAAGGGCAAGAAGGGATACTTCATGAAACGGCAAATCAGTTGCTGCTCTAGTGAAGAAACCCAAGGTTGAACCCAAACCCGAGACTAAGTGCTTCTGAAATGAGGGGAACAATCACTGAAGATGAACTAGCCTAGATACTTGGTAGATGAGAAGGCTGGCAAGGTCGATAGAAGTATATTGGATATACATTATGTTAATGTGTACTTTACTAGTACTCCTAGTAGCACCAGGGTAATAGATACCGGTTCGGTTGCTAAGTGTTAGGAACTCAAAATAAAAGCTACGAAACAAATGGAGACTAGCTAAAGGGGAGATGACGATATGTGTTGGAAGTGTTTCCAAGCTTGATGTGATCAAGCATCGCATACTCCCTCTACCATCGAGATTGGTGTTAGACCTAAATAATTGTTATTTGGTGTTTGCGTTGAGCATAGACATGATTGGATTATGTCTATCGCAATACGATCATTCATTTAAGGAGAATAATAGTTACTCTATTTATTTGAATAATACCTTCAATGGTCTTGCACCTAAAATGAATGGTTTATTGAATCTCGATCGTAGTGATACACATGTTCATGTCAAAAGATATAAGATAGTAATGATAGTACCACCTACTTGTGGCACTGCCATTTGAGTCATATTGGTATAAAACGCATGAAGAAGCTCCATGTCGATGGATCGTTTGGACTCACTCGATTTTGAATCACTTGAGACATGCAAATCATAACACATGGGCAAGATGACTGAAAGCCTCGTTTTTAGTAAAATGGAACAAGAAAGCAACTTGTTGGAAGTAATACATTTTGATGTGTGCAGTCCAATGAGTGCTGAGGCACGCAGTGGATATCGTTATGTTCTTACTTCACAGATGATTTGAGTAGATACTGAGTATATTTACTTGATGAAACACAAGTCTGAATTATTGAATGGTTCAAGTAATTTCAGAGTGAAGTTGAAGATCATCGTGATAAGAGGATAAAATGTCTATGATATGATCATAGAGATGAGTATCTGTGTTACGAGTTTGGCACGCAATTAAGACATTGTGGAAATTGTTTCACAATTAATACCGCCTGGAACACCATAGTGTGATGGTGTGTCCGAACATCATAGTTGCACCCTATCAGATATGGTGCGTACCATGATGTCTCTTATCGAATTACCACTATCGTTCATGGGTTAGGCATTAGAGACAACCGCACTCACTTTAATAGGGCACCACGTAATTCCGTTGAGACGGCACTGTTTGAACTATGGTTTGGAGAAAACTAAGTTGCCGTTTCTTAAAAGTTTGGGGATGCGACGCTTATGTGAAAAAGTTTCATTGTGATAAGCTCGAACCCAAAACGGATAAATACATCTTCATAGGACACCCAAAACAGTTGGGTATACCTCCTATCTCAAGATCCGGAAGCAAAAGTAATTGTTTCTAGAAACGGGTCCTTTCTCGAGGAAAAGTTTCTCTCGAAAGAATTGAGTGGGAGGATGGTGGAGACTTGATGAGGTTATTGAACCATCACTTCAACTAGTGTGCGGCAGGGCACAGGAAGTTGTTCCTATGACGCCTACACCAATTGAAGTAGAAGCTTATGATAGTGATCATGAAGTTTCGGATCAAGTCACTACCGTACCTCGTAGGGTGACAAGGATGCGTACTACTTCAGAGTGGTACAGTAATCATGTCTTGAAGGTCATGTTGCTAGACAACAATGAACCTACGAGCTATGGAGAAGCGATGGTGGGCCCGGATTCTGACAAATGGTTAGAAGCCCTGAAATCCGAGATAGGATCCATGTATCAGAACAAAGCATGGACTTTGGTGGACTTGCCCGATGATAGGCAAGCCATTGAGATAAATGGATCTTTAAGAAAAAGACGGACGTGGACGGTAATGTTACCGTCTATGAAGCTCGACTTGTGGCGAAGAGTTTTTCACAAGTTCAAGGAGTTGACTACGATGAGATTTTCTCACCCGAAGCGATGCTTAAGTCCGTCGGAATCATGTTAGCATTATCTACATTTATGAAATCTGGCAGATGGATGTCAAAACGAGTTTCCTTACGAGTCTTCGTAAGGAAAGGTTGTATGTGATACAATCAGAAAGTTTTTGTCGATCCTAAGGATGCTAAAAGGTATGCTGGCTCCAGCGATCCTTCTAAGGATTGGAGTAAGCATCTCGGAGTTGGAATGTGCGCTTTGATGAGATAATCAAAGATTTTGGGTTTATACAAAGTTTATGAGAAACTTGTATTTCCAAAGAAGTGAGTGGGAGCACTATAGAATTTCTGATGAGTATATGTTGTTGACATATTGTTGATTAGAAATGATGTAGAATTTCTGGAAAGCATATAGGGTTATTTGAATGGTGTTTTTCAATAGAAAACCTGGATTAAGCTACTTGAACATTGAGCATCAAGATCTATAAGGATAGATCAAAAACGCTTAATGGTACTTTCAAATGAGCACATACCTTGACATGATCTTGAAGGTGGTCAAGATGGATCAGTCAAAGAAGGAGTTCTTGCCTGAGTTGTAAGGTATGAAGTTAAGAGTTAAAGCTCGACCACGGCAGAAGAGAGAGAAAGGATGAAGGTCGTCCCCTATGCCTTAGACATAGGCTCTACAGTATGCTATGTTGTGTACCGCGGCTGATGTGTGCCTTGCTACATATCTGGCAAGAGGGTACAAAGGTGATCAAGGAGTGGATCACCAAATAGCGGTCAAAATTATCCTTAGAGGAATAAGGATATGTTTCTCGATTATGGAGGTGATAAAGAGTTCGACGTAAAGAGTTGCGTCGATGCAAGCTTAACACCTATCCGGATAGCTCTGATAGAGATACCGGATACGTATAATGGAGCAACAATTTGGAATAGCTCCAAGTGGAACGTGGTAGCAGCATCTATGATGTGACATAAAGTTTTGTGAAATACATAGGGATCTGAACATTGCAGACCCGTTGACTACAACCTCTCTCACAAGCATAAACATGATCAAACCCAGAACTCATTGAGTGTTAATCACATAGTGATGTGAACTAGATTATTGATTCTAGTAAACTCTTTGGATGTTGGTCACATGGCGATGTGACCTGTGAGTGTTAATCACATGGCGATGTGAACTAGATTATTGACTCTAGTGCAAGTGGGAGACTGTTGGAAATATGCCCTAGAGGACATGATAAATTAGTTATTATTATATTTCCTTATTCATGATAATCATTTATTATCCATGCTATAATTGTATTGAAAGGAAACTCAGATACATGTGTGGGTACATAGACAACACCATGTCCCTAGTAAGCCTCTAGTTGACTAGCTCGTTGATCAATAGATGGTTACGGTTTCCTGACCATGGACACTGGATGTCATTGATAACGGTATCACATCATTAGGAGAATGATGTGATGGACAAGACCCAATCCTAAGCCTAGCACAAAGATCGTAGTTCGTATCCTAAAGCTTTTCTAATGTCAAGTATCATTTCCTTAGACCATGAGATTGTGCAACTCCCGGATACCGTAGGAATGCTTTGGGTGTACCAAACGTCACAACGTAACTGGGTGGCTATAAAGGTGCACTACAGGTATCTCCGAAAGTGTCTGTTGGGTTGGCACGAATCGAGACTGGGATTTGTCACTCCGTGTAAACGGAGAGGTATCTCTGGGCCCACTCGATAGGACATCATCATAATGTGCACAATGTGACCAAGGGGTTGATCACGGGATGATGTGTTACGGAACGAGTAAAGAGACTTGCCGGTAACGAGATTGAACAAGGTATCGGGATACCGACGATCGAATCTCGGGCAAGTACAATACCGCTAGACAAAGGGAATTGTATACGGGATTGATTGAGTCCTTGACATCGTGGTTCATCCGATGAGATCATCGTGGAACATGTGGGAGCCAACATGGGTATCCAGATCCCGCTGTTGGTTATTGACCAGAGAACGTCTCGGTCATGTCTGCATGGTTCCCGAACCCGTAGGGTCTACACACTTAAGGTTCGATGACGCTAGGGTTATAAAGGAAGTTTGTATGTGGTTACCGAATGTTGTTCGGAGTCCCGGATGAGATCCCGGACATCACGAGGAGTTCCGGAATGGTCCGGAGGTAAAGATTTATATATGGGAAGTCTTGTTTTGGTCGTCGGAAAAGTTTCGCGCATTATCGGTATTGTACCGGGAGTGCCGAAAGGGGTCCGGGGGTCCACCAGGGGTCCACCTGCCCCGGGGGGCCACATGGGCTGTAGGGGTGTGCGCCTTGGCCTATATGGGCCAAGGACACCAGCCCCAAGAGGCCCATGCGCCAAGAGATAAGGGAAAGGGAGAGTCCTAAAGGGCGAAGGCACCTCCTAGGTGCCTTGGGGAGGATGGACTCCTCCCT
>NC_041391.1:722793073-722804348 GCF_002162155.2 Triticum dicoccoides
ATATATAGTGGAGGGGAGGGAGGGCAGCCGCACCTGAAGCCCTGGCGCCTCCCTCCCTCCCATGACACCTCCTCCTCTCCCGCAGGTGCTTGGCGAAGCCCTGCAGGATTGCCACGCTCCTCCACCACCACCACGCCATTGTGCTGCTGCTGGATGGAGTCTTCCTCAACCTCTCCCTCTCTCCTTGCTGGATCAAGGCATGGGAGACATCACCGGGCTGTACGTGTGTTGAACACGGAGGTGCCGTCCGTTCGGCACTAGGATCTCCGGTGATTTGGATCACGACGAGTACGACTCCTTCAACCCCGTTCTCTTGAACGCTTCCACTTAGCGATCTACAAGGGTATGTAGATGCACTCTCCTTCCCCTCATTGCTGGTTTCTCCATAGATAGATCTTGGTGACACGTAGGAAAATTTTGAATTTCTACTACGTTCCCCAACAGAAGGCTCATGCTGTTATACTCCCATGACAAGGACAATGTTTCTAGATACTCTTTTTCTAACAGCCTGGCTCCCCTCGCCTCTTCTTTAGTCTTCACATTTTGAAGTTGAGAAATTTCAAGTTGTACAAGCTCATCCATGGACTGAAGTTGACTTATCTCAAAACTGCCAACATTTTGAACCTTGAATCTTAGTTGTTGTAGAGACGTTATGTTGCCAACACAAGCTATTGCATGATGCACTTTTTCATGAGAAATATGATGACGCAAATTAACAAGATTATGCATATCGGTAGGCACAGCAAAATTGTTTGAAATGCCCACATCCAATACTTGAAGGTGATAAAATTGTGTCAAAGCTTGAGGAAGCGCAGTGTTACTGTCGACTCCATACATGAATATATTCCTTCTTGTGCCTCCATATATGCATACATTCTGTGTGAGTACACAAACATATTCAAGATAGCGAAGATGGCATGGATTTAACAAACTAGTTATAGAGCTGATGTCAGCACCTGTCACATAGATTCTTAGGAACCGGAAACATTTTGCCTTCTTGCATAAAGTATGCAAGGACCCTAATAAATGTATGCTGCTTTGCCCAAACAACATCAAGGTCCTCAATTTTTGCAAAGGCCCAACCTTCTGAAGTATTTTGTCAAACTGCTCATTAGGAGATCCATGTCATGTTCATCTTTATCAAAAGCAGTAGTTATGATTGACAAATGGCGAACACTTGATCTAATTGCCTCAGGTTTCAATCCATGTATAGTAGCACACTCATTTGATGAAACCGTTCCTGTCAATTCATGCATTAGATCATGCATAACATAGTGTGAGCCATCTTTTTGGAAGAAGCCCAAATCCACTAATCTATCCAAATATTTCTGCCCTGTTTCCTCCAATCTCATCGTAGGGTCTTCGCACTGCACAAAACTTTGTGATATCCATGCATAGACCAAAATTTCCCGATTAAATCGGTAGTCCTCTGGAAAGAGAGAGTAGTATGAGGAACAACGTTGAAGGTGGACTGGTACATAATCATAACTGAGCTTCAAGATGGCTAAAATATCGTCAGCATATTCTTGAAGAGAATTCCATTTGTCCCGAACTGCCGTCCAGTTCTTGTAGCTAACATCTGTGCTCAGAAGTGCACCAACACTTTGTGCAGCTAGCGGGCAGCCTTTTAGTGCTTTAGCAATCTGTTTCCCAATAGATTGCAAACTAGGATGGTGCTCACAGTTGTCATTGCCAAATGCACATGCCTTGAAGAACAACCAAAACTCATTTTCATCTAGACCACTCAATGTGACTTCATCCATAGTTCCTATCATTTTTGCCACTGATTTTGTTCTAGTTGTTGCTAGTACCATGCAACCGTTTGGTTGGTTACTTTTCAATGGAGCCAAGAGTTTAATCCATCCACTCATGTCCTTGTCTTCCCACATATCGTCCAATACAAGAAGAAATCTTTTGTTTCTAACATTCTCCAAAAGGATCTCCTGCAACTTATTCAAGCTGCTTTTTTTCTCATACGATCTATCATCACATACATGCTCTAGGATCTGAAGTGTTAGACCCACTACATCGAAGTTAGTGGATACACAGGCCCACATTTGACAATCAAAATGATCTTTAATTCTTTTATCATGGTATACATATCTAGCAAGCGTCGTCTTCCCAATTCCACTAGTGCTAACCACTGGCAAAACATTCAGATCACCAGATCCCCCCTTTATCAACAGGTCTATTATCATGTCTCTTTCTGCATCCCTCCCATACACCTGACATTCAGTTGAAAGAGAAGTTGTCATGCGAGCATTCCTGGCAATATTCTGACTCTTACTTGAATATTCTGGCAAGGTCTCAAGCTGAAGAGCCCTCTGCACAAAATTTCATTGATCCTCTTAGAAATGATATCTTTAATCTCAAAAGGCAGCATGTTACAATGAGCTGGCCCCTCCTCTTCACGTTTCCTTTTTCTGCCTCGTGAGATCCAATCAGTTATTTGGCTTGTGGCGCTGCGTAATAATTTAGCAACACCTTCAAAAAAGAAAATTAGCAACAGAAGAGGATGAGGGCACATAGCTTCCTGAGGAATAGTGCCTGCAGGCGCACTACAGCCTTTCCCTACATAAGAAATTAAACTCTCGGTTAACTGGGGACGAACAAATGAAGGCCACTTAAGCAAAAGCAAATATTATCCTGTAAGTACTTATAGGTAATAAAAGTTCCATACGGTAGAGATTCCTCTACCTTCCGCATAGAAAATTTAACAAAAGCTGAATCATTCAAAAGAAATCACAATTAAGCAAGAGATAATCTGTTTCAAATATTTTTTTACTTTTTTAAATAAATGTAAAGCATTTAGTAAAACATGTTGAACATTTTTTTGAATGGTATGAAACCTTCAATCTACATGAACATCTACATTGCATATACCATTTTTAAAAAATGTCATGGACATATTTCTGAAAGACATGTGATTTGTTTTTCAGCCTGAACATTTTTGAAATGTGCGCTGAAGATTTGAAAATTTCAACATACTTCCTCCGTCCAGAAATACTTGTCATAGAAATTAATATAAATGGTTGTATCTAGAACTAAAATACATCTAGATACATCCATTCCTTGAACAAATATTTTCAGTCGGAGGGAGTAGAAAGGTAAGTACAGAAAAGGAAAAAAAATAAAGAGATAAACTGATGCTAAAAACAGCGGGGCTTTGCCCACTGGAAAAAATGGTACCGCTGCAAGCGTACGACTTTATTATTTTGCTTGGACCCTCGCTCCTATGGCAGGGCCCACATACCATTGTGAGATATTTCTGCCTCAGTTAGCCCTAAAAAAACATGGCCTGCCCCGTACGTACATGGAGAGAGAACGGAAACCTCTTGATCGATACAAAAAGCAACCGACAGCAACTAGTTAACGAGCCCTCAAAAGAAAATCCCTTAAATAAAGTTAACGAGCCTCGCAACGATCAGCACCACTTGGCGCGCTCTCAGCCATTAGCCATGTGTCGTGCTCTGGACGTTTCCTCCGACTTTTTTTTATATTTTTGCGCACGCGTTTTCTGCTTTTTAAATGGTTTTTTTCCGGGGTGGTTCGACGTTTTGGTTTTCCACCGGTCTTCCTTAGCTTTTCGATCAAAAAAATAAAAATAAAAAATTGCGTGAAAAAACAAGTTTTCTTTTTTCCTTTTCGCGAGAGTCACGGTTTTGCTCTCGCGAGAGGCACGGTTTTGCTTTTGCGAGAGTCAAGGCCGTGCCTCTCGGAAACGGAAAAAACGCATTTTCTATTATTTTTTTCCTTTCACGAGAGTCACGGCTTTGCTTCCACGAGAGGCACGCTTGTGCTTTAGCGAGAGTCACGGCCGTGCCTCTCAGAAATGGAAAAAAACGTGATTTTTGTTTTTTTTTCTTTCGCGAGAGTCACAGTTTTGCTTCCACGAGAGGCACGGTTGTGCTTTCGTGAGAGTCATGGCCGTGCCTCTCGTAAACGGAAAAGAAACGCGTTTTCTGTTTTTTCCCTTCGCGAGAGTCGTGGTTTTGCTTCCGCGAGAGGCACGGTTGTGCTTTCGCGAGAATCACGGCCGTGCCTCTTTCGGAAAGGGAGAAAACCAGTGCTCTCGGTTCGGTTTTTTCGTCTAGTTTTTTCGTGAAAAAAAATAGTCAAAACCTATCAACATGGGATCTAATTTTGGAGATCTCGACACGAGGAATCCAATGGTGAAAGCGGTTCAAGATTTGGACGCACGGTTTAAGAGATAAAACATTTTGAATAAACAGATCTACGAAAAAAGGGAAAACTCCCAGGTTGCGACAATTGGCGCACATGCAGCGCGCCACTTGTCGCAACCTAGGGAGGTTGGTGTGACATTTACAACGAGTACTCCTCAACTAGTGATTTCGACAGCAACCCCTAAAAGGAAAAAGATCGATACAGAAAGCGAATTGTCGTCGCATTGACTTAAAACCCTCAACAGCAATGATGGACATCATGGCATACACGCCGCTGGAGATCGACTGGGCACTCCCGACGGATCTGTTGCTTGAGATCACAGCGCGCTCCGACACCTGCACCCTCGTTCTCTGCGCCGCGTTATGCAAGCTTCTTCGACGCGACATCCTCGACCCGTCCTTCATCCGTTGTGTCACTCTGCACGGCATCGTGCCTCTGTGCATCCTCGCCTACCTCCGGATGCCTGACCCCGTGGAGGCCGCCGCTCCTCTCTTTGGTGCACCCAACCATCCCTAGCGGTGTGTTGTTTTCCAATGACTATATGTTACATTTCATGCGTCGCAGCACAAGTGGCATCGTTGGGGACTACTATCCTGTGACGTCCCGCGGCGGCATCATCCATCTACGCCGTTGTCACCATGTCAGCAGCAGCCGCCCGGATCGGCGGTCGGGGGACTACGGCGCACGAGGCGGCGGACCGGCGGGCGGGGGAAGGGCTGCCTGCCCGTGCTTCGGCGAACGCTCGCCTGTTTGGAGGAGAGCTGGCGAAAGGTCGTGCGGACGTGCACGTTCTGTGCAGCACTTTTTATTTTCATGATTATTAGCGATGGAGGATTAGTGGCTTAATGTGTGGCTTGCTGCATTAACCACGGGAGGATTAGGGACCTCTAGATTTTCTAGATGGAGGGGTCTGATTGATTGGATCTGCCACCTCTCTTCCTTTTATAGGGGTAGTAGATTCAACTTCCAATCTCCTCTGCTAAAAGAAAAACCCATCCAATCTACTCTAACTGCAAAAAAATATTCCAAAATAGGTCAAAAGCAAGGAACCAGTTTTGGTTCTCTTGACTTCCTTCTGCACCTTCTTTTCCTCGAATACGAACATTAGCAAAAGGCCATATATTGCCAAAAAAAATGTATAAATACACTTGCTCGTATACAAATAAGCATATGTGAGTAAATCCCCAGGGAGTTCCCTTGCTCCGACCACAATGCAAAGATAAACCAGGTGGTGCATTACACTAGCGCCCAAGATTAAAGAATAAAACCAATAATTTGCAAAAAAGAAATCAAATGAAATTTTGTAAACCTCTTGATTTCTTACTTCCCACTCATGTAAAGACATGATTATTTTTTAATGTAAAATATTAGGGTTTATGAAAAAATCATAATTTTAACTTTCAGAGACTGACCTTCTGAAATTTAAAACTTTCACAAACTTAAATTTGCAATTTTGTAACTTCAAATTTGAAGAACTTTCAAAAATTAGAGGTTTCTCACTCACAGAAAGGTGGGAAACTACCACGTGAGAGAAAACTGAGAGTGGATGACCGGAGCCCCCTTTGTCCCGACAAGGGCCGCTTACTCCAATGTGGTTTGCCCACAGGCACGAGCAACCGCACAGGAGTATTATTTACTTCCCGCGTTTGTCATTGCGTCAGCAAATTTTCTGACTGCTGGATCTGTCACCAAGATTCATGATTATTTCCTTTTTTTATTTTGATTATTTCTTTTATTTGATGGTTTTGTGGATCAAATATCAGGTTCGGTTTTGTACCCATTAACGTCACGCAACCATGGAGAGGTATAGATACCCTTATCCTCTCGGCCCAGTAAGTCCATTTCTTCTCCGTTTTTCGATATGGTTTGTCCATTGGTGGTGGTTGTGCTGTGGTTTGACTAGTTTGGTGTTGGATTAATTCCAGATTATCTTCTTTGAAGATCTTGTGGAGCATTTGTTGTGGTTCTTAGGGGAGTGATGTCTTGGTGGTGTAAATTTTGGTTCTTTTTCGAACAGTTAGTGGATTTTGGTTCTTTGTGTGTGGATCTATTAGCGGAGACCCTTTTGGTGGTGAGGTTATCTATAAACACTAACTTTTCCCGCCCTCCTGAACCACCCACCCTTCACTGCCATATCCCCTCCCATCTGCTCTGTCCGCTCTCTCTTTTCTTAATGTATCGTGCATGCATTTTGATGTATTTCTTGGTATGTTTGTGCTTATATCTATGACTCTAGTTATCCACTCTAGTTATGTGCACTGAGTCAAAATTAGCTTGCTTGTTTTTAGTTTATTTTAATGCATTAGTGGTAGTTGGTTGACTTCAAAATTGAGATTGGGCCTATCCTCCACGTCGCCAACAAGATCGAGGCAAGCAACCCACCCGTCACATACCTATGTATGTTACCTCTGCTAATTCTCTCTACCTTGGCACATTAATTCATTTATTCGTTGTTGGTGTCCTTCCATTAGAGGCGAGCAATGAAGTAGCTCAAAGAACCCCTTCCATTAGAGGTGAGCGAAGCAAGGGGAAGCCGACGTGTTTGGTGGTTCTCCGGATGCAGGAATGCAAGAACGGAGTTCTGGATGCATGTCGTCCGAAAGAGCGACGAAGCAGTTCTTCAATTCGAGGAGAGAAAAGCAAGAGGCTGGCATGCTTTGGTGGATGTGAAATGGCTAGCCGGGAGGGCCAGACCCAAGGCATCGAATCGCTGGAAGCAATCCCTCAACAAATACAAAAAATAATCAATTTTTATGTTCTTCTGTTATTACAATAATTATGCTATTTGAATTACAAATATAAATCATGCACATGTTGTCTATTCATTAATGAAACCAACTTCCATGACTCATTTGGCATACCCTAGAAGTTTATATAAGCATATCTATTAGTAATACTCTAGATATTTTTGTTAGATTATATGCTTTACAAATTGTCATGGTGTAAAATGATAATAATATATATAAACACATACACCCACACACACACACACATGCAAATATATATTTATAAACAATATAGTTAATAAAATATTTAAATATTGCTTTGAAGGAAATTTTTGTTATATCATAAAATAAATTCAGGAGAAGCAAAATTTTATTGATATACATTAAAACATCATGACAAATAGAGAATGTTATATGTATTATTTAGCAACAATTTTATTTTGTTAATTAAGATATCTAAGTAATAGAAAATTATACTAATTAAAACTATACTATTATACAACTATTTAAACAAGTACAAAAGTTTGATATAAAAACTAAAAATTCTATAGGTTTGGGACCTTAACCGAGCGACATATCTCATTTGTTTTCATGAGCACTTGCGCGACATCACACATGTTAGAACCCTGACTTACGTAATCGAGATGGCAGTCTAATTTTGTCGGCCGGAGAGCACTATAGATAAGGATTTGAATTTTAGTTCAAATTGTGGCTAGTTGTTGGTGTGATTCCGATTGATGAAGAGATATTGTGGTACCAGCGGGTGAGCAATTATGATTTTTTGCACACTTTATTTGAAAAAAAAGGTACACTTTGTTCATCTTGATTAGTTTGTATGCATGTGTGCGAAAATAATTATGTGGCATCACTCCTCGGTCTTTTTGATAACGAATGGAGTTTCTACACATGTACCCAAATAATAAATAGACTTCTTCCATGTGATATTTCTTTCAAAAATGGCCGAATAGTCAGAAATAAAGCTTGTTTGACATGTCTTTTTAGTTACTTCTGATCCAGGTAGATTCATTCAGTAAAAAATTATTGCATTAATAGTAACTAGCAAAAGAAGTAACATCGGCCACCTTGTTGTCGGTGTCGTAGGCCACTCCACACCTCCGGCACCGGCCCGAGGCTGCAAGTGGAGGCTCCGATGGCGAGCAGGACGAGGAGGAGGCGGACGAGTCGAGGATGGTGGCGCGGTGGGAAGGGGCAGTTGGCGTGAGCATGGAGCCAAGCGTCGACGCAAGCGACATGGAAGGAGTGGCCGCACCGAGACAGTACCTGATACGTCCATTTTGCATCATGTTTTCCTACTGTTATTTATTATGTTTTGGGTCATTATTTCACTTCATGATGCTATTCTAATGCCCTGTCTCTCTTGTTTTGCAAGGTCTACATGAAGAGGGAGATTGCGGGCAGCTCGAATTCTGAACCTGGAAAAGCTATCATATAGTTGGATATTCTCCGTATCTCCAAATGACCTGAAAAATTATGGAGAATTATTTTGGAATATATAAAAAATGTTGAAAGAAGAAAATCTGGAGGGGGGCACCAAAGAGCGACGAGCTCAGGAGGCGCGCTTACTGAGCTCGTGGGCCCCCGGCTAGCCCATTGGATAACATACATCAGTACATTTAATCATCTAGAAAAACAATATGTACTGAAACTTTTACAAAGACTTTGGACCATTGGATAACATGTTTCTACCATATCATTCAAGCATTACTAACCAGATTATGAGTTTTAGCTAAACTAAAATTGAAGAATATGAACATGCATAATGTACAATTTCAGGGGTGCAAACATTTCTCTTTGTTTGTCCAGAGCTTAATAAACTGATAGTTTTTAGCCAACCTTTTACCACATGAAAGCAAAATGATGCTTTCCAAGAAGGAACAAAAAATATTTTCATAGAAGGCTTACTGGAATAGAACACATCGAATCAAGAAAATTGTAGCCCTAGTTACATTCAGGAGATTACTCGATCTGGTGCACTCAGCCCTACAATTATCTCGCAAATGGGTGGAGGCATCATGTCCCACGGCGAGGCTACACACCAGCTCTTTGCCGAGAGGGTATCATGGTGCAGCCACATTATATTACAATGGCATCCATATCGGTGCAGCTCGACACCTAATCACCGATTTCACGTGCACAAATCAACCACATTAGTGACCCACATTAACCGCGTCTTAATGGATGTTCGGGGAGGAACAGATGCCCGCATTAAAGCATGCTAAAAAGTAGAGGCAGTTGGAGGAGTGTATTCCAAGTCCTTGTTGGCAACCCACCTCTAATCTTGTTCCGCTGTGATAGGGGGCGGGTCATCGTCAATGGCATCAGACATGTGACGACAATGCTTCTTTGTCAAAGTTTCTTCATTGTATTAGAGAAGCTAACTACCTCGCTCATGTCCTAGCAAAGTATAGTTTTTAGAATAAGATTTCATGTAATTAGGTCGATGGACCCTTTGAATTTAATTGAGCACAATGTGAACGATCTGATCGTGTTATGATTTAATAAAGATAACCATGATGGCTTCCCTAACAGTATGTTCATATAGTGTTCAGCAAACAAAAGATGAAAAAACAAAATAACGGCACAGTTCATTCTACACTTACTACGATGACAAAGCATACAAGCCTGGCTTATAAACATTGTTAGTAGATCAAAAGTACTCTTTTCTTCACACTAAAATTAAAGCAATGAACTTTGTCCGCATCATCAGCGCCAATCACTAATGGTTTATCTAAGCTTTCACACCCATCACTCCAGGCATCTACACTCCTAAAAACTTCTTTGAAATTGTGAACAAAAGACCAAGAGAGGTTGGATGATTGCATAACTGAAAAATCAATGAAGCATGATCATTTCATAAACAAGTGCATTTCTCCATATTTTCCAATAAATAGTTGTCCCTCCATAGAGGACTAGCTTTCTCGGTTCAACTAGGATAGAGAAAATTCATCCTCCAAACATGTTGGCAATGCACTCAGGTGGCCTACTAAATCCAAATGCATGAAGGACTCCATGACATAATATATAGTTTAGCTAGAGCACAACCAAATAGCAAAGGGTCCACTATTTCCTTCAAACCACAGAAGTGGCATCGGTCATTCCGACCAACCTCTTTTGAGTAGATTTGTATGCTAATTTTAGCATGCACAATGGTTCTAGTATCACCTCGTTTCCTTCATATTCTTTGGGTACCTTCGAACTGTTAAAGACCCCAAAGAGATGGCATGCAGATTGATGAACCAATCTCTTTATCATGCTCTGGGACTTAATTGGCGGTTGTTGAACTATATTGTACTGGACATACATCATAACTGGCCCATTGTGGAAAAATAGCCATCAAAGCAAAAAAAATGATCAATAAATAATAAAATAAGTAAAATTTGTTAAACTATATCATAATCCACTGCACTGCTAGACGCACCATGTCTCCTTGTTTGGGTTGAGTGTATTTTTTCTCCACTCCCTATTATATCTAGCACGGAACAAGTACACTCGGTCCAAGATAATTTGTGTTCCAAGAAGATTAGGCATCCTTATCTTGAAGGCACTTATGCTCAGCCTTCTCAAGCAATGTATATTGGATAAATCATGACACTAGTGATGCAATCGAGGCTTGCATTTTCCATAGAGAAATAGAGGGCACGCATAAGCACAATCCGGGGTATATCAATGCTTGATTGAAGGAGAACATAACCCATTTTCGAAATGAACATGGCCTAGAGAATTCTTCATAAAATAGAATGTTCTGTTAGCAATTTCCATTGGGTGATTCCACACACACACACACACACACACACACACACACACACACACACTATAAATGGGAATGCATATGTATCTACCTAAAACATGGGGTCATGCATGTTTGTGGCGAAAAAGAGCTGATCGATGCCTGAATATACTTTGGGAGGACCATTGAGGCTGCAAGAGATGATCCATCTAACTGATAACCTATGTCCACTAGAGAAAACACAAGCGTGCGTTCAGCAAGTGTACATACGACCAACACACAATACAAACCTAACCATGTGTTTAATTTAAACACAACACACTTAGACTTGGTAGGCAATCCCTAGATTATATGTGCCTCCTAATTATGATGAATTGAAGGAATTTTTCCTCACCATTAGGCCCTCTTTTGATTGAAGGAATTTCATAGGGATTTTGTAGGATTCCAGTCCGTATGAATTGTTCCTATCGAAGTCCTTTAGATTGTATGAATGGATACACAAAATTCCTATGGAATTCATTGCTATGCACTCCAGTAATTCCGTAGGAATCTAAATATGAGCTCAAACCTCCTTTTTTATAAGTCGAATGGACTTATAATCTCTCTCTCTCTCTCT
>NC_041391.1:722804717-722882722 GCF_002162155.2 Triticum dicoccoides
GTCTGTGTGTATGTGTGTGTGTGTGTGTGTGTGTGTGTGTGTGCGCGCGCCGTCAATCCTCTAAATTCTTGAGTTCATTTCCATTGAACCAACTGAGGCTCGCATTTTTCCTTGAGAAACGTAGCGCATCAGTACAAAACAAGGTATTTATCAACCCATGATTGAAGGAAGACATAAGGCATTTTTCGAAATGAACATGGCCTAGAGATTTCTTTCATGAAATACAACCTATGGCCAGTTAGCACTATCTATTGTTGTATCATTCCGTAGTCATAAACCGCACGCAGAATTAACGGGAATGCACATGTCTATCTATTTATGTATCTATCTGCAACGTGTGGTCATGCATATTTGTGGGAAGAAGAGCTGATTGATGCCACTCATAGTGAATATACTATGAGAATGAGAGCACAATTAAGGCTGAAAGAGATGATATGTCTAATTGATAACCTATGTATACTAGAGAACACGGGCGCGCGTAGAGCAAATGTAGATATGACCAGTACAACACAAACCTAACCATGAGTTTATTTAGCGCACATGTCGTTGGACATCCCTCGATTTTTCTGGTCATGCATGAGTGGTTTCATTCATCTCGCGGTGTAAAATAAATAGAAACCAAACATCTAGCGAGACTACCTTTCTTGTACTGAACAAAGGCAGGAAAGAGTATAAAAAGCATATGAACAAGGGAGTGAGAAAATTTGACTCCCGAGCAGCGTGGAACCCAAAATTTTCAAAAGGTCAAAATTTAAGTTTGAAAAAAAACTGTAGAAATATACACACTTACTTAGAGATGGACACTCTACATATGTGAGAAATTTCATGATGAAGTAGATTTTGATGTGAGCTACACACAAAATCATGTATTGTACTTATATAGTGAATAGTACATGTGCTAGAAATACATGATTTCTTGTATAACTCGAACGAAATGAATTTCATCATGAATCTTTACAATACATCCATATGCATATGTATTTTTTCAGAATTTGTTGGAACTTACAATTTTGATTTTTGAAACTTTAAAAATGTGTACCCCATATATGGCCAAAGATATCTCCGATGAACAAAGGGGCTAGTTAGCTAGCACCAAACAAGACAACCACAGCCAGCGATTACCGATGGAGCCTGCTTAACTAGATCATGTATCCATCGATTTAGCACCGCTACGTACCTAATCAAGATGAATGCCATGTTTTCTGTTCGCCCACCATTAGGCCCTCTGTGGATTGAAGTAATTTCATAGGATTCAAATCCATATGAACTTTACCTATGGAAGCCTTTGGATCATAGGAATGGGTGCATCAAATTCCTAAGGGATCCATTCCTATACCCTCCATTCCATAGGAATCTAAACATGAGCTCAAAGCTCATTTTCATTTATTTTTTCTTTCGAGAAGTCTGGTGCAGTTGCAATCCTCTCTCTATCTCTCTCTACTCTACTCTCTGTCCTCAATCCTCTAAAATTCTTGTGTTCATTTCCTGTGAACCATCCAAAAACACATCTTATAAAATTCCTGTGTTTTGACACCCTGTACGAATCTATAGGACATGGCATGTCTGAGTTCTTGTCACATAAAATTTTAGTTATCTCACCGAAACTGAAGATGGCGATCAACACAAGAGTCCAACCAAGGCAGGCTGTCAGGGTACGATCTGATTGAGTTCTCTCACATAGCAGCAATTATTTTGTATCTACCTCACCAACACTATTCAATTTGTAGATGAGATCGATCTGGTGCAGGAGAAAAACAAAACTTGAGGCGAAGCATTGGAAATTGTGTCCATCGGCAGGATAGGTGTCATCTCCGGCTGCTGCTGCTGCGCCTCCCGCTGGCCGCCGAGGGCCCGCTACGACGAATGCTGGCCGCCCGAGGGGACACCTAGGGCTGGCGGCGGCGGGCCCCCGGGGACTGCTGCTGCTATGCGTCATCCGAGGCATGTGAGCAAGACAAGATGGACACAAAATAATGACTAGAGCACCAGTTCATCTTCGTGAAGACGTAAGGCCGAACCAAGCACCACACTGATCATGTACATGTCCTCACAAGACAATGGCCCAGTACTCGCTACTCTGCTGCTCCTGCCATCACCGCCAACCCAAACATCATGCTTCTGCTAGCACCACGGGGATGGGAGATAACAAAATACTTCCGTGTTGTGGTGGAGAAAAATATTTTTTCCATGTTCCTAGTTTATAAATTGACTTAAAACGATCAGGCATGGACATAATTTTTCATTTTAATGTGATTTTTCCTGAACATGCATGCATGCATAATGTTCCATGTATTCCACGTGGTGATTAATTATTTTTCTTCACCTAGCTTTGTGGTGCCTCATGTTGATCGTCCTTTTTGTCTGCAAGCACGCATGACCATTACCAAAGAAGAACCATGATCCAACTGCTTCATCATGGCTATGTCCTGCTAGAAATAACTTCACGCATGCTAACATATATATATATATCAGAACTTGTATTTTTGCACAAAAGTCAGCTAGGCCAGTTGATTATCAAGGTTAGCCTTACCTATGAGGTTGCAAGTTTGATTCTCAGCCACACACCAGTTTTTTAGCTTATTACGGGCGAAAGCACAAATCAACATGACTTTATTTATTGGGCTTTTTGAGCCCGGGCGCAGGCTCGAGGCTGAGGCCCACGTGAGTGAAAATTTTGCAGGCGGATGGGCGACGGACAAAAAGGATAGACGAGCAAAACACTTACGAAAAACCAGTTTTGGATGAAAAAAGTGAAGAAACAATCCTCCCTTTAATATAGGTATAGAAGAGCTGATAGATGCTACTCCTAGTGAATATACTATGAGAATGAGAGCACAATTAAGCATCCTACAATTGATGATCTGTCTAATTGATAACCTATGTATACTAGAGAACTCAGGCGGGTGTTGAGCAAATGTAGATACGGACATCCCTAGATTTTTCTGGTCATGAGTGGTTTCATTCATCTAGCGGTGCAATATAAATAAAAACCAAACAACTAGCGAGACTATAATTCTTGTTCTGAAAAAAGGCGGATCAGGTATAAAAAACATATGAACAAGGGAGTGAGAATATTTGGCTCCCGAGCTTGCATGGAAACAAAAAAATTCAAAAGGTCAAATTTTAAGTTTGAAAAAAAAACCTGTACATGAAATCGTGCTGAGCTCCCCAGCAGTGGGAGGGGAAAGTGATCTCTGACCGTGTGCCTATTGAAGAATGAGCCAACGACTCAAATATACAGACTTAATTACTTAGGTATTCTACATATGTGTGAAATGTCATGATGAAGTACATTTTGATGTGAGCTACAAACAAAATCATCTACTTATATAGTGAATAGTACATGTGCTAGAAATACATGATTTTTTCTATAGCTCGCATGAAATGCATTTCATCATGACCCTTTACAATTTATCCATATGCATATATGTTTGGAATTTAAAATTTTGATTTTTGAATCTTTAAAAAAATTACCCCATAGATGGACAAAGGAGATTTCCGAATAAACAAAGGGGTTAGCTAGCTAGCACCAAACAAGACAACCACAGCCAGCGATTACCGACCGAGCCTGCTTAACTAGACAACATATCAATCGATTTAGCACCGCTACGTACCTAATCAAGATGAATGCCATGTTTTCTGTTTGTTCTTCCTCACCATTAGGCCATCTTTGGATTGAAGGCATTTCGTAGGATTTAAATCCATATGAACCTTTCCTATGGAAGCCTTTGGATCATAGGAATGGGTGCATCAAATTCCTAAGGAATCCACTCCTATACCCTCCATTCCATATATAGGAATCTAAACATGAGCTCAAACCACATTTTCTCTTTCTTTTGAGAAGTCCAATGTACTTGCTATCTTTCCCTCTACTCTCTGTCCTCGGTCCTCTAAAATTCTTGTGTTCATTTCGTGCGAACCATCCAAGAACACATCTTATAAAATTCTTGTGTTTTGAAAATCATGTAGAGATTTATAGGACATGGCATCCCAATCCTATATGTTTTCTATTAATTCCTGCGTTTTTAAATTCCTTCATTCACCCCGCTGCTGTTGCAAAATGAACTGAACCCAATTAAGCAGCTAGGAAAAGTAGTGTTCTTGTGCTGAAGATATAAAAGCATTCACGCATATGAAGAAAGCTAAATAGCTAGCCCCAAACTGCATATCCAACTTTTATTTCAGACAGCTATTATGGAGTTGCACATAAAACAGAAAAAACACATAGAGATATGCAATCAATGTCATCAGTTCTCACACATAGAAACCATTTTTCAGACATGAAATGAAAAATCACATAGCATGTCTCACATAAAATTTTAGTTGTCTCACTGGAACTGAAGATGGCGAACAGCACAAACAGTCCAACCAAGGCAGTTAGGGGCTCAGGGCACGATCGATCTGATTGAGTTCTCTCACATAGCAGAAACTAATTTGTATCTACCTCACCAAGACTGATCAGTTTGTAGATGGGATCGAAATTCCTGTGTTTTAAAATCCTATAGGAATTTATAGGACATGGCATCTCAATCCAAAAAAGCCCTGGTAGTTTCATTCACCCCCGCTGGTGTTGCAAATAAACTGAAACCAATTAAGCAGCTACGAAAACTAGCGCTCTTGTGCTTAAGAAATAAAAGCATCCATGATCCATGCATATGAAGAAAGCTAAATATATAGCACCAAACTGCAGGCACATAGCGATCTATGCATCCAACTCTTATTTCAGACAGCTATGATCGAATTGCAGATAATAAGAAAAAGAAATATGACATGGCGATCGATATGCAATTAACCCAACCATGTCGTCAGTTCTCACACATAGAAATTAAATTAAGCTAAATGGCACCAAACTGCAAGTACCACATATCCAACCATTTCAGACATAAAAATCAAAATCACACGAAATTTGGTGCATGTCTGAGTTCTTGTCACATAAAATTTTACTTGTCTCACCTGATCGAACTGAAGGTGGCATGCAGTCAGGGTACTATCTGATTGGTTTGAATTCTCTCACCATGACTGTTCAATTTGTAGATGGGGTCGATTGATCGATATGGTGCAGGAGAAAAACAGAAGTTGAGGCCAAGCAATTGGAAACCGTCTCCGGCGACCGGCTACGCGGCGCCTCCTGCTGGACCTGGCCAGACGTCGACTCAACCATGTGAGCAAGACAACAAATGGACACAAAATAATAATGACACCAGTTCGTCTTGGTCTTGGTAGAGGGGATGAGCAAGCAAACCTGCGCCGTTGGCCGGAGGCGGCGGTGGCGATGGGACGTAGACGTAGCCGAAGAACTGCCTGACGCGGGCGGTAGGGGGTTCGTCCTCCAGCTCCTCCTCCAGCACGCGCAGGATCTGGACCAGGGCGTCCAGGTTGGCAACGCCCCGCCGAGCATGCCGAGCCGCGGCGGCGCATGCGTCGGCGAATCCCTGGGACTGGGCCGGCGCCGGCACGGCCAGGAACTCGTCCACCTCCGAGAGCACAGCCCCCAGCTCCAACCGCGCCCGGGACAGCCTGCGGACCGCGTTAGCCACGGCCGACTGGACGCCGGCGAGCCAGGCCGGGTACCACTCGTGGCGGCTGCTCTGCCGCGGGTCCCGCAGCGAGAAGGCGCGCATCGCGACGCCGGACGGCTCCGAGCCCAGCAGCAGGTCGATGCCCGTCTGCACGTTCACGAGGAGGCCGCGGTTGGGGCGCAGGGGCAGGTCCGCGGCGGCGTCCCCGGCCTTCGCTTCCTCGCTGAGGAGGGCGGCGACGCGGTCGCGGGCGGTGTCGAATACGTAGCGGCGGAGGAGGCGCCGGACCGGCGCGTCGCTGGCCGAGTAGGCGTTGTTGGCGGCGTGGTGGTCCACGGCCCCCTCCAGCTCGTCCGCCGCATGGTCGAGCCTGCGGCCGGCCAGGTCGGCGTCGGCGATGATCCAGGCGAGGATGGAGAAGAACTGGTGCCAGGTGTGCGACTCCATGCCCATGGGCTGGCCGCCGGTCGCCGCCGGCTGGCACTCTCGGCTGGGTGCTGCTTGTCGGAAGGGAAGGGAATTAAAGGAGGGAGTTTTGGTGGGTTTGAACGGAGGCTAAGGATTTGCTGGGTAATAATAACTTGTTTCCATTTTTATTTTGTTTTGTTTGGGGCATTTATTTCCTTCAATAAATAAAACAACAAATCTTTTACTAAGATTTTGCTGGCTTGCTGGCTAATAACTTCTTTCCATTTTGTAAGAACAAAAATAAATATAAGCACCCAAATCTCCATTATAAAGGTTTGCCAAAAGTATGATGAAGTATCCAAAACATAATAAAATTTACATCGAGGTCACTGGACTACCCAGCGACCACCAACGTCGCCACTCTCGAGCCAACCTAAGTGCCTAACCGTGTCGATGGCATCCAGGAAGTTCTCTTCGTGCACGTGCCCTTGTAAACCTGCATCACAAAACCGTAGTTGTCGCTGTTGAACCCTTGAATGAATCCAAAGAACCAACTGGTACCAAATCTTGTCGTTGTGTACGCACATCAAAAAACCCTAACCTCACCACCCAGATGAGGTGGCAAGAATCTATGACAAAGATCCCCAAATCCATCCCGTTGAATGAACTCAAGGAGGATCGTAGCCCGAAAAAACAAATAAAAGATGAAGCACCACCATCCACCCAGACGCCGCACCTACAAGGACTGAAATCCATACTTAATAAAGGGTTGTTGTTTCTAGCAATACGTCACGGAAATTACCTCCAAAGTTATAAAATATTACCCATCAATGCCACCGGTAAGTGATTAAAAACGTTTCACACAGAGCAATCCCCAGAATGGGCCGGCCCATGCAGTATGGGCCTCCTATACTGCGCTCTGCACGCCAGGAGAAGGCGCGGCGTGTCTGTTTCGGCTAGCCCATGTCCGGGCGGCCTGTTTTTTAAATTCAATTTTTAATTTCCTTTTTCTTTTCTGTTTTTATTTTATTCTACTTTAAATAATTTGGTAAATAAAAAAGTTCCAAAAATTAACAAAAAAGGATTTTGTTTTTAATAAAATGTTTAATAAATCATAAAATGATTGTGGATTCAAAAAATGATCAAAAATTTGAAAAACCTGTTCGGGAAATGAAAATATATTCAGGATTTTTAAAAATGTTCATTTGTTGGAAAATGTTAATGAAATTGAACAAAATTTCGGCAATTCAAAAAGTGTTCATGAATGGAAAAATATCCTAAAAATTCAAAAATGTTCGTAACTTACAATACACTAGTTTATTCAATCATAAGATGTTCTCTGGTTCAAAAAAGATCATGCATTTCAAAAATTCTTTAAGTCCAGAAAAATGCTCATGAATTTCATAATTTGTTCCACCTATTTCCAAACAAATGTTCATTGATTCTAGAAATGTTCGCCGATTCAGTAAAATTGTTTTAAAAAATGTTCAGAAATTTGAGAAAAATGTGCAAATGTTCATAAATTCAAAAATTATTCTCATTTTATAAAATGTTCAAAAATTTATAGAAGTGTTCACGAATTTAAAAAATGTTCATGATTTTAAAAAAATTGAGAATGATAGTGTATCCCTGTGGTGCAGTAAAATATGGCCTGGCCATTGAAGATTATGATTTTTTTTGTTTGCATTGCAACACACAACCCTTTTGCTAGTTGTAACCTACTCCCTCCGTTCCAAAATAGATGACTCAACTTTGTACTAACTTAATATAAAGTTGGATCATCTATTTTGGAACGGAGAGAGTATGTACTAGCTAGAATAGAGGCACTAGGATTTCCATCCACACCACCACCGCCAGAGCAGCAAGCAAAGGCAAGCCTCGCTAGCAGAAATTAAGGAGAGGAAGGCTACGCCCTAGTCGCCTTGCGAGAGGGGGAAGAAAGAGTTCAACGATAGAAGCTACTCCCTCCGTCCGAAAATACTTGTCATCAAAATGGATAAAAGACGATGTATCTCGAACTAAACTAAAATATGTCTAGATACATCCTCTTTTATGCATTTGGTGACAAGTATTTCCGGACAGAGGGAGCACTTAGAGAAGAAGACACTAGCCAAAAAAATAAATTACACATCCTTCTTTTTACATGGAGAAACCACACAAGCAGGCACCAGAGACAGTTATAATTACTAATCACCAATATCAGGTCAGTGTAGTAGATACCATGCATGCCTCCTCCCTCTACTACTACTACTACAAACCATACCATGCATCCACATGGATTTCTTGTTCACTACATTCTACAGCAAGCAAGCAGGCAATCAATCCCATCCTTCAATCCACACTACAAAGTAGGATACCACAAAACAACCAGGGTTGCTACATACTAGTGACAAACCACAACCACTACAACCATCCAGCATGCATGCCATCACCACCATCTACCTTACTAGCTACTACAGCAATCTATCTACCTATCATCCTTGCTCCGCGCCGCCCGGTCCTTCTTGTGCCCGCCCAGGATCCTCGAGATCTGCAGCCCACGGCTGAAGGCCTGGTTGAAGAGCATCCGGGTCTGGAACTCCGACACGAACGGGAACCACGCCAGGAACGCGATCGGGGTGAAGAGCAGCAGCCCCATGATGATCTCGTACCCACGAGCCAGCGCACGGATCGACCCCCACAGCCCCACGCTCATGATCGCCGGCTTCAGCGCCTGAGCCACCTGCAACCGACCAAACCACCATACATTCGTTAGAATGTTTGTTTGAATCACCTCATAGCAGGAAGGATACATGAAGAAAATAAAAGAAAGAGAATTACCAGGAGCAGGCCCCATCCTGTCGGCATGAACGCGAGGATGCAGACGAATATGTCCTGGATCGTCATGTGGGGGATCACGATCAGGATCACGATGGTGGAGATGAAGACGATGAAGATGAGCCCCTTGAGCAGCCGGAACACGAGCTGGAACTCCGCGCTGAATTTCCGTCGACCGACCGACACAGCCTGCGTGCGTGCGTAAACAGTCAGTCAACAGCCAAGTTCGCACAAGAAGACACCCTAATGTCTGTTGTAGCACAAGAAGACAAGCAATGGCCCGGCCTAATCTCTGCCGTATCACAATTGAAAAGACTGCAGTTAAATGGCCAGGACACTAGTTAGTGCTCACCTTCATCACCAGCAAAATGAAGAAGATGACAACCCATGACAAGCAATACACCTGGAAAGACAGCGCATTCATTAGTTAGTACGCTTACTAGTAAATACGAGAGACTGTAGGCATCATCAGGATAATAAGATCAAGCAAATAAGTTACCAGGACGCTCTTGGTGTGTTTGGTTATGTTGAGATGGTAAACAAGCCCATACTGGTAGATGAAGAAGCGCACGGCCAGCACTATCTCAAGAACGGTGCCACGCTTCCCGGAGTATTTGAGGGGCTCGTGCTCTTTCTCCCACCATGACTCCCAGCTCTTGTCCGGCGAAACACCGATACCCCCGCGGTTGCTGATCCACTTGTTCCAGTCGGTCCAGTCGTCCACAATCTTCTGCCACTCGAACCCAGAAGGGTTGAACAGGAACGGCGCAAAGAGCCAGGTGACAACCATGAACCACATGGAGAAGGTGATGAAGATGTACGCGATGGCTCCGCGGTACGACTGCCCGAAGATCTCAAACACGATAAGCAGGATCATCAGCTCAATGCCCTTGACGAAATGGCTGCGCGAGTAGAGGCGGTAGTTCTCGGCGAACTTGGCGTGGAACACCACGAATCCGCGCCCGGTGGCCCTGTACTCGGCTCCTCCATGGAGCAGCGTCTTTCCGTAGTAGTGAGTCTTGGTTCCGAGGGAGAATGTGAAGAAGACGGACGCTAACTGAAGCTGCATGAGCACAAAGTCGCTCAATGCTGTCCTGAACCCTCTCTCCAGACCGATCTCCATCATCATAGGGAGTGCCATCAAGAAGCCAAGCTGAACAAACGATTGCGAAGCGAGAGCGACTTGGAGAGGGTCATTGTGTATAAACCTTCTTCCAGTGGCTAGTCCTTCATCGAGGCCACTGAGGACAAGATACAAACGCCCGTAGAGGAACACATATACGGTCCATACAGTGATCTGAAAAGATAACAGAAAAACCAGAGGTTAGGCTAGGATTAACAAGCCAACACAGAAAGCTGAAAAGTCCAGCAGGGCAAAGACATCAGTACCATTGTGCTGAAGTAGAAGCCAATGGTAGTATAGTAGCAGGACAACATTCTGAAGAAATCAAAACGATGCCCAAGTCGGTAGATGTCACGGCTCAGTGTCTGTTCGCCATTACCATATGCAATTTTTGCCTCGAATAGTGAAATCTGGTTGAGACCAACATCTCTTCCCTTGCCAACTTGCATGTATTCATGATGTGTAACGTTTCCTTCACGCAGTGTTGAATTGAATCCTGTCGCAAAGAGACAGGTATTGATTAGCATAACAACATCTTCAAGAACCACACACAGCAACGGCAAAATGTTGACCGCATGCATACCAGCAAATATGTCCTCACTAAGATTGATAATCTTAGATGCTTTGCTTACACCACCCCTTGTGAGATGGAAAAGTCGATCAAAGATATCAGGATGTCCATAATGAAATCGAACCCTGCACGTGAGAATGTCCAGGAAAAGAAATCAGAAACGAACATTCTTTAAATTTCTTCAAAGAAAGAGTAAGACAAACAGACAGAAACAAAACCAATAAGACAACTCAACCAAATGAGCCAAAAAAAGGAGTGCTACTTGTTACTTGCAGAATTAAGGACAAGTTGTAGAAAGAAACATATAGAAAGTGAGTAACTGAAATGAGAGGAACTACATTGTGATTCAGTCAAGATGATTTACCTTAAAGGATTGGCAAGTACACGTTGTCCAATGGTCACAAAACTTGTCTCTTGGTTTGACATGAACCACGCAAGCGAAGAAACACTGCAAAAGCAATCATAACAATATGAGTAACTTATCCAAGCAAATAGCAACATTGTACGATGAAGTCACACATTAATCACAAATTGAAGGGGGAAGGAGGCAGTCAGAAACGACATGTATATACCTGCCAGTGAATATATGTTCTCTTACACCAAGTATTGTTGGATACCTCACACCATCATGTTTCTTGGTAAACTCTTGCAACAGGTTTCTCATTTTCAATGTCTCCTCCATATAATGCTCCTGTCATGGCATCACGACATAACTAAATGGCCCAAAAATCCTAGTCCTAGCAGCACAAGAAGCACAAATGACGCATACCTGATTCATGTCTATGGTTTGCAGGCCTTCACCTCGAGTAAAAATGATCGCATGGTTCTGATTTTCTGGTTTCCCTTCACCCAACATTGCATTCCCTGGAAGTTTTATCCTGTAAATGTCCTATTACACAACAAAATGACACAAGGTAAGCAAGTTTATATCGAATCAGCACAGGTGAGATCACGAAATGCACCTGTTTCAAATATATGGATGATTATTGTGTCTATGCATGCTTGAAGAATAATAATCAAACAGGATAGAAATTAAAATATAGAAGCTCGATTTCTGTGGATCATTTCTTCCACATACCACATTCTTTTTTCTCAACATATTGCCCCATGATTAGTCTCATTAATGCATCTCCAGCTGCCTAACATATATAGGTTGTTATATACCCCGTGTGACATCTGCTATGAAATTCAGATCCAGGATCCAAAAGTAGAAAAACTAACTTTGTTTGGATGCAATTCTGTATTAAGCATCACACATCAACAGATTATCCACTAAAGACAAACAAGTTTTGCAGGCAACTAAAGGCTAAAACATAATCAACACTGAATTAAAACCATTTCACAGTACCTGATCAAGTTTCTGGCCAGGATCATCAGGCTTAGTTACTGCTGCCTTCACCAACGCCGAGTAGTAAACCTTCTCTATCTTCTTGCTCCTATCTTTACTTGCCTCCCCCTCTTTGCTTGTCTCCTCGACTTCGTCAATATAGGCAACCCGAAGTGATGGATAACTGACAAATAAAGAAAGACTTACGTTTCTGGATACCCTCTATAGAACACTATATTCTTGAATAAAGAAAGACTTACGTAGTCATGAGTCTCAGAATATCCTGTGCACGTGGATCACCAGAACGTTTCTGGATACCATATGACTGGCATGATACAACGTATGTAAACTTCATGTCGGCTACAGCTTTCGACTGAGTCAATAAGTGCGACTCCTCAGATAGTATATCTGCAGCCCTGAAGCCTTCCATGAGATCTGAGGAAAGCAGGCAAATTAGTTCATACATCATACTGTGTTCCGAATCACAATCAGGAAACAAACAGGCTCAGTCGCATAGAAATACCATTCTCTGGGGCCATGTCAAGACAGGACTGAAGCACCAAAGCTTGTCGGTAGTACATCATCCCTCTTACTGTAAGATTGAGCAAGCAAAGCATTACTGAAGGAAAAAAAATACAGAACACGATACCAATGCATTTTATTTTTTTTGGAGAAGTACAGTGCATATGACAGAAGAGGCAAAGGGGGATACCAGTTCTCGTCAAAGTTTGGCCCCTATATGATGCCCAAAGGCGAAGCTCATCTTCCGTTTGTTCAGTCTCACGGAGTTCCTCTTCATTCTTGCAGTCCACCCTTTCAAGAAAGTTTTTCCATTCATCTGCAAGGAGAGTCAAACATGAGTTTGATGTACAGGGACTGGAGTTACTAGGATATGCCGACTCGATAGATGGGATGTACCTGGGTAGATTTTTTGCAGGTAAAAAAGGATAGAAACCCCATCCTCGTTCTCTTCCTCGAGCGCTTGTGAGGAGAAAAGGACGTCTTCTTTGTAATAGGGAGTCAAGACACTGCAGTACACAAGTTGCCCCGTAAAGAAGCAACAAGCCAACTGTTCATTAGGATATCATTCTTACCGGTGCAGTTCTACATGAGATGCAGTTCTACGTTGAGCCATACTAGCATAACGGTGCATGCATTTTGTTTAGCAAGTAACTGAAGTGTGAATATTTACATATATGAAGGCAAAGAAGCAAAACTCCATGGAGGGAATGATGATTGGTTACCCATAAAATACACAAGGAAGCTAATCCAGTACATGATGATTCAAACATAGAACAGAATACATCATATACATAATTCTAGAGGGAAGAAAAACTTACGAGAAGGGCAGCATATTGCGCACTTTTGGAGCTTTTGGCATGTCCATAAAGAGAGAATTAGCAAAGAAAGATATCCTCCTTCTAGCATCCAGGTTTGTAGGAACATCCATAGCAGACTCCTTCACTGTGAGCAGAAGGTGAAGCCTTTTTATCTGAAGCAAAGAACATGAGCAACAGTCTTAGAAGCTCATCTTTATTTCATATATACATGTCCCTACTACTTGAAACAACGATAAATAAACAAATCTGAGATATAACCTTTTCCTTCCAGGCATCTGATGCCTTGACAGGAAATTCAAATTCAACGGCTTTAGTGAACAACTGTTCCTGTTCCTGTTGATCAAGTGGTGTAATCCCTTCGTGTTTTCTGTTATTTCCACCATGTACCGGTTCCAGTAGCCTGATCAAGAGATGGCAATACATATAAGAAGTAACGAAAGACAACACAACAAGCAAGAATCTGAAGCATGTGATTTCCCACTGAGTGGGAAAAGACCATTAATTCTGCTAGTTTCTACAGTAGAATGAATGATAGTTAGGTCTCTCACTCGGTGAGTTGGTCTTCCATTATATCCCTTGTAACCACCTCGAGCATATCCTGGAACAAAATGATGACCTGACCCAGATCTTCTTTGTTATTCTTTTGCTGCATGGAAAGAATAAGAAGAATTAGGTGGTATACACATTCATTCAACATGACCCGGACCATGATCGATGACTAATTCTATACCAGTATCACAAGCAGCTCAATAAACTTCTTGCTCAGGGTAGGTAAGTTACTCATGTGCAGATCCTTTATCAGAGTATCAGCTGCTACGAGATCATCCACCACTTTAAAAATCTTTTGGATGACACTGAAAGTGAAATATATACATCATGAAGTGTGTTGAGAATAGAAACAATCAAGACTTGGTGCTTTTAAAGAAGTGAGGAGAATGTAGAACATACTCGCGCTCCCGTGGACCAACCACTACAGCATATATCACGTTTTTGAATGAAGCATAGCATTCCTTGATGGCATAAGTAAAATATGGATCAGAATCCATCCTTTTCTTTAGATCACGGTCTTTTCCTCCACTGTCCGCTGCCATATCCAATGCTATTGGGATCTGAAATGCAGTTGATAAAATAAAATGAAACAACGCCTCATTCCACCAGAACAAGCAGAAGTTGAATGAGAATATGCACCTTGCTAGCAAGCAGGAATGGTGGCCACTGGATCATATCCATTTCACGATCCTTGCAGTATGGAACAAGTAACAAGTCCTTCTCCCTGACCGAAACGCAACAAACAACAGATCAGCAGGAAGCAAAAGAAAGACGGTCGATATGTAAGAATAGATGTCAGATGCCGCACCTGTTATCTATCAAGTCTTCCTGGCGGAAGCTTGTGATAATTAGATTCCATATCTGAGCAAATCTTGCAGCTATTTTGTCTTCTTCTTTGCCATCCTCAGGTTTCTAAAGTAACTTAAGCGGGTTAGATAAAAGAAAATACATAGATGCTCTATCATAGCAGGGATCCACGCCTAATGTGGCCTCAGATAAGATGTGAGAATCAAGAAATCCCCACCTTATAAGGTTTGCTGGAGAAAGCGGAGCGGAATCCTCTCCTCTTTGAGTCATTTGGAATCAAGTGATCATTGAAAGCCTTTGGCAAAGACTCGAAGCGAGACCTTAACATTCCTAAGGTCCGTATCTGATTTAGTGAAACCAACAGTATACTCTGTAAGTAACTTTATTCGAAGGAGTAGAATCATCTAGAAATATTGAGTAATTAAGCAAGGTTCACAAAAAATTGGAAGTTTTGACAGTGTTTAATTAAAGAACAATTTCATGTACTGACCCAGACATAAACGGACTAGCTAAGTAAAATATTGGTCGGCTTTACTAACCTCACCAAGACGACGACATGCCCCATAGATACCACCAACTAATGTTGAGAAAATTGCATACCATATTTGGGTGTCCATGAAATAGACCTGAACCATTAAACCAAGTCAAGTCAAAATCGGATGAACAACTTCTGTTCTACACAAGGAAATCAAGATAGAAGGCGTACAAGAATGATAGGAGCCCAAAGTGCAATGACAACACCGATGTTGTTCTTTGCTGCAGATAAAACCAAACATAAGAACATGTTCGAGCTCAACCAGGTTAGAGAGAGAAAGAGAGAGAGACCGACCATGTGGGAAGAACTCGTGCCACTGAAATGTTGTTATTGGCACCTTCATTATATCTTTTGTTGGTTGCACGAGTGGCCTGATCTGCAGATCAGGCATATGACAAGATGAGCAACCAAATTATGATTTTATAATAACCAAATGAAACAGCTAGGAAAATTCACTCGATAACCTTTTACCAGCAGAAGTGTACTAATGAGTAGTGGGGAATGTCGTAGGTTTCTATTACTAGCCCTCAAGACATTAATGGGACAAAAGTTCCGTTGAAATGGCTAGCAATAGTTTGATGCAAAATTATACAACATATATAGGAGATGAATCACCTCTGAAAATACCGGGACCTAAACATCCATTCACTTATTTAACTCATGTTGCTCTTGGACATGCATAGTTTTGACCTCCTAGGTACGTTACTTATGGAGATTTAAATGTCTCAAGTTCACCAACATTGCAATTTCCGCTTTCAAATATATGTGTGGCACTCTGGCAAGTTAAATTTCAGTTATGGTGATCTACTTTAACTGTCAGTGCTATAATGTAAATCTTAGGTCTATAAAATTGCCCAAACATCTCACATATTCCACTAAGAATGCAGAAATACACTCAGATTTCATGTCTAGCAAAATGGTGGTGAAATCAGTTAAGAATAATACCTCCACGTAGAAGCTCACTACCAATTTTGTGGCCAAAAGAATGACCCAGAACATTGTATACCTAGAAGAACAACAATGGTCAGAAAGAGCGCGTGCAATGGTAATTCATAAAGAATAACAAACGCTTAGACGGGCAAACATACTTGAAAAGCGAGAATGCGCCTTCATGCATTCCTCTGCCAACGAATAAGCGAGGCTGTACAATGTTTTACATCTTAGTATGTATAAACAAGGTATCAAGAATCAACAGCTTGAATAAAACTGCCAAAGCAAAATTACCTGTGACCACCACATTATGAGGGCTACAACTTTAAGATTTGACTTCTCAAGAAATCTCCTCAGGACAGGAAAAATGAATAACGTAGCCGCCAGCATATTTGGTGACAAATATACCACAACCGCCAAGATGTATAACGATGGCTGGTTCCGGCCGTCACCGAACCAGCTTTTGATTGTTCTATTGAGTCCAGTAGGATTGTCTGAGGTGTACGCGTAAGTAACTGGTAAAATTACAACCCATGCAGCTCCTGATAGTAATTTCAAGATGTACCGGAGTTTAACAGCAAGAGACATGCTTGTTCTTGCTTTCCAGCTCAAGACAATGTCCAGAATTGCTGCATTAAAACATATTTAGTAAGCCTAACCAATGAGGCAATGATAAACATTGCCTAGGGTGTACAAAAAGAACAACCAACATGCATACAGTAATATTAGGATAGGAAGGGGGGTGTTGTCAACATACCTTGGCCCATTTTCATTACTGCAGCAGTTATAAATATGCTCAAAACTTGTTTGAACACTCCTGCATCAAAGATGTCACCTGGCGTGCCACCATTCCAAGCAACTATGACCATGGCCTGAGTGAACGAGAAAACCAACATAAAAAGGTTCATCTCAAGTAAACAGAAAACATCCAAAAAGTGTAGTCGAAATAAGAAGAGCAACACGAAGGTGGGAAATCGCAATTAACCTGTAAGGATAAAATTAAGAAGCTCCACATCCTGTCAAAGCTACGGAAGATGTGCCAAAATGACCGTATTTCAACAAAGTTGACTTTTCCCATCCAATGGTCATTACCAGCTGGTCTGTGCTCCTGTAGCAGAACAACAAATATCAATACCAAAAGAGACTGTATGAAGAAGACTTAAACTGCAAAGTTTATTTGGCTTTGTTGCCAGGCAAATACATAAACCACCTTAACTTAAGTTTGTTTTCCTCCACACTAGCCTGAACACTACGAACACATAAGCAAGCAAAATGGACTTACTCCATTCGTCTGATCACGGGTATTGAGAACAAAATGTGGAGTCTTGAAAAAATCAGCATCAGCCCTCATAGGCCATCCTAACCGAAAACAATCTCTTGACCTGTAAGAAAGTAAATTAATTGCATGGGTGTCCTCCAAAACTGGCTCGGGGAATTACAAGGAAGATAACATATTATGTTGTACTTACCAAAAGTACTCATTGAGATCATCATAATTCCTCCAATGTGAGTGTTTTGATTTCATGGTCTTGCTCCTATCAGCTTCCTGTGTAAAAAAACCAAAGGACATAAGTTAGTTGTGCTTGGAATTAAAACATGAGAATGGAAATAAAGAAATATACCATCTCTATGATTTTGTAAATTGGGGTCACAACTTTCTTCAGGAAGGCTTCTTCGGCACCACCATAGGCTGGTTTAACATTTTCACCAGTTGTTGGGCTCACATTTCCAGCCAACATGCCATACAATTCAAAAGCCATCTGCGGTGGAACAACAACAAAACACGACCATCACTTGCCAAGAATCATCTCATCACAAGAGCTATGGCCTAAAAATACAGCAATGCCCCAAGCCAATCAATCACTTGTGCAGGTAAGTCCTCATGCCTAAGGTAACTCATGCCCAACATATACTTTCTAGACAACAGAAGTGAACAGAATGTGACTCATGACTCCTCAGAAGATGCCACTAGATTTGAGAAGGATCAAGTCAGAAAAGATAAAAGGGTGTTTGGTTTCAGCCCAAGCTTGCCCTACCAAAACATTTGCCATGGTTTTGCCTGCCCATGAGTTGGCTAATGTTGGCAAGAAAAATGTACTAGTGTACGAAAGGTCATTGGCATACCAAACAATTGAAACTTTCGGTCACCTACATAAAAACTGGTAGGGTACATTTTTGGCAACTATCCAGACATACCCGAATAGCATAGTATCATTTGCGTTGTTTTTGTTGCGACCAGAAAATCACATTACGACTTTGAACTAAGAGTTCAAGACCCAGTTTGCCAGCTCAGTAAGTAGATCATGTGTTTAATTTGATGAAGAAAGGAATTGACCATACATGATGGTAGATGTAGCAAAGACACTCTGGCATAAATCGCAAGTTAGCTGCCTCTCCCCATATGAGCAGATAAAGGCCCATATAGAGAAGCTTCCGCTGTTGTACTTCTTGTTGAATTGTCGGCAGCCTAGAAACATAACGATCAATTAATTAGTGGACCAAGCGACTATGAAGAGCTTATGATTGCAGGCTTGAATTAATTAAATGAAATAATCATGGTTAACTTCCAAATTTTCCAGTGAAGATTGAACATCATACCATAAGCTGCTTTTGCGGCCAAGGTATTTGCACCATCTTTTGTAGTTCTTGAAGAGCTTCTTCATTACTATATCTAGCGCATGGTCGTCTAACTGAAAGTTTCACCAGAAAAGAAACAAGTAAATGGCATTACTACTCAGGGATCCATGTATGTGCGCACACCTCACATGAATGCATGTCGGGAAATGCAGTACCTTTGATTGTTGGTCAGGTTTGGACATCTCCCTTATATGCACGTTGGCAAGCAAGAGTATGAGATGTTCTCGTTGATTGGACACGTTATCTTTCTGCAGAGTGGTTGTTGGAGTTAGAGAGCATTGATGTATCAGAGCTCACAAATGAAATCATCACCGGTACAAATATGTTTGACATGAAAGCAAAAGTCTCGCGAGAAATAATATATGAAAACAGAAGGTAGGCAGTAGCCATGTTGTCATAACCTGAAACCCAAACAGTGCCTGAAGCCACTCAAGAAGATCCGCGTCATCCTTCTTTTCATGGTCCTTGGGCCATGGCAGACCCCTGGTGTTACGAAGAGCGTGAAAAGAGGCTTGGATCTACATGTAAGAACGGGAAGCAGCGCATAAGCCCTAGTGTAATCATCTCGACATGTCGCCAGAGTATGATAAGCTCGTAGTAAATTCGGGATGGTAATCAGGAATTCAGGATAGATGGGAACCTCAGGATATCGCATAATAGCCTGATTAGCAGCACTGTCAGGGTCGAGCGGGAGGATATTGTAAGGAAGATAGAGCTTCTTCTTCTCCTCGACTTGGTTGTGCGTCTCCAAAATCTGCAACAATCAACAATCACAGCAGGGAGGTGAAACCAACTTCTTTTTTCCTCGATAAAAACAGTAGCGGTGGTTTTTTTTTCCTGTGAGGAAACATTAACAGGTTCATTGTGTCAAACAAACAAAAGAAGAGAGAAGGCTGCAAATGTCTTGTACTAGAGCTTACCGCCTGATCGACTTCGATTTTCTGTGAGACATTGACGGCCTTTAGGACCTCGAACAGGACAGCCGCAGTCTGATACGCCTTTGTCAGCTGGGCACTGAGCAAACAGAAAAGCAGAGCAGGCATCAGGCAAGCCATAGATGAGTGAGCCAGCAGCATTATATTAGAAAAGAGGATGGGTTGGTTGCTCTGACCGGTCAGCTTTATCGGCGGCATTCTGGAGCGCCTGGATGTACTTCTTGTAGTAGTGCTGGTAGAAACTCTGCATTTCGCGGGCATCGCTCTGCTTAACCCTTCCCTTCAACGTGGGGTCGTTTTCCTGAGGGAGGAAGCGCGTACATGGCAAGGGAGTCAAGCACTTAATATGGCATATATACGTTGGATGTCGTACAATTAATTTTGCTGCTGAGGTAAAACAAATGACTAGTGGTAGCCTCTGTGTGCACTTAATATGGTATGATTTGGAAGCTATAAATAGAAGACGGCGCAGGAAGGAGCAGAAACGGAATGTAATCAAATATGCTGCAAGTTTAAATGTGGTGTACGTACCCTTTCGAGCCTCTGGAGGAGCGCGGTCTTGAACTGGCGGACACCGCGGCCGCTGGAGGTGGGGTCGAGGCGATGGGCCTTCTCGAAGGCGTAGAATCGACCTAGCAGGCAACAGACAGAGTCAATTGTGTGGCTGAGATAAGAAAACAGTTAGCAGTCCATACAGCATCTGGAGAATTATGGGCACTTGAGTTGGAGTTAATGACCTCGATAGACTGTCACTGGCAACAAGGCACCACTACTAGTATTAGTGTTGTAGTAGTTGAGGAAGAAGAATATAATAGAGTACTAGTACACATGTACTACTAACTAGTAAGTAATAGGATACACACAAGTAACTAGGTGTAGTAGTAAAAGGGACCTAGCTAATACCCAGGAGACATACTAGGTAGGGAATTATGCCGACTTGAGTTGGAGTTAATAAACTTGATAGACTGTCAGTGGCAACAAGGCATTAGTACTTTCAGTAATACAGGTAGTACAAGGTAATAGAATACACACAAGTAACAAAGTGGACTAGTAGTAGAAGCGGCCTAGCTAGCAGGCAAGAGACATAGTAGTAAAATTGTTGTTATGGGTGAGACAAGAGAGCTGCTAGAAAGGGAATTATGGACACTTGGAATAAATTAACAGAGTGACTAGCCTTGTACTCCAGCATGAAGAATATATAATACGCAGGCAACAGACTTGGTCATAATAGAATACATGAGCAGTGAGTAGTAAATAATTAACAAAGAGAGAAGAAGAGGATCTGCTCTGCTCTGCTTTGGTGCCTGCTTTGGTAACAGTAATTAACAAGCAGAGGAAGGATGGATGAATGTGGTTGCTTACATAGGTAGGCGACCCTGGGGTTGCTGGCCTCCACCTCGTTGGCGACACGGAGGATGGGGGCGATCTCGACCAGCGACGAGGGCACCACCTCACTGTCGAATATGGACTCGCCCAGGTTCCCCGCCGTCTGCGTCCGCAGGATCCTCCTGCCGCCAGACGCCGGGGTCGCCGCCGCGCCCGAGGAGGAGTGCTCCCCGCCGCCTGGACCCGCGCCCGGCCGCCTCCCGGAGGAGGAGGCCATCCCGCCCGCCGGACGGCCTGGAGGAAGGAAGGAAAAGGAAGGAGCTTTCGCTAGCTAGGTCGCTCGGAGTAGGGGTTTGGTGGGGCGGTGGAGTGAAAATGGGGAGGGAGTAGCCGCCGGTTGCTTGCTTTTTCACCTTTGGCTTGGGGCCAGTTGTTGCTTGGCTTGGCTCTGCTTGGGCCGGACCCGGAGGGTGAAGCAAACCCTAGATCGGCCGATCCATGGAATTGGATTTGGGGTGGGGGAAGGGATTAATGGTGAGGTGTAGCAGCAGTGAAGAGCAAAAGCAGAGGCAGTGGGGGAAAGCAAAGCAGAGCAGAGCAGAGGGAGGTGGGGGAGAGCGACGGCTGATCGATAGATAAATTTGGATTCTTTTCGCTGCTTTTTCTTAGATAGATGGACAAGACACTGTTGGCGGAGTGGAGAAGAAAGGGGGGAGACGCCGGAGTCCAACCCATCCCCATCCCCATCCCATCCAAAAAATATTCAGCTTCTGCTTTTTCAATTTCCTTTTTCTCATTGCTACTGTCTAGTAGTAGTAACAAATTCTGCTAAAGATCCTTTCTTTCTTTCTTTCTTTCTTTCTTTCTTTCTTTCTTCACAAGGAGAAGATCATTTGATTGACAAAAAAACTAACAAAAACATTCTTAAAGGGGTCCCAGCAAGTCAGTACATTAACTATCGCATGTCCTTACAAACACACCCTTACAGAAAAGTAAAGCCCGTTCTTTTTATTCTCGTGGCCAAATTTACTGTCAGTCTCCGCTACATTTCCTATAGGTCGGGCGGGCCATGGCCAATTTTGCTAATACATAGCTCCGCCAGTGGGCACCATGATCAACTACCTCCTTGCCGCCGTTGCCGAAGACACACCCTAGCGGTGGCGAAGGGGGAAGAAGACTGGGTGGCGGCTCGGGTCTTAATCTCATGCCTCGACCCTCTCTCACTGAGCGTTTTTCGGATGCCCGGCAAACTTTACCATGTGCAGCCAGCATAATGGAATGGAGTGGAATGGAATGTTGTGGGGACGCCTTTTGACTTTATAGGCATACAAATCAAATAAAGCTCGATTCTCCACACTAGTACATTACAATTATACAATCATAATAGTACGCTAAACTACCAACGATGATTGATACTAGTACATGTAATGGTGGCGTAAAGCAGCATCAGCATGAGACCACACCCCAAAAGAAAAGAATTTGAGAGGAAAAGACGAGGGGGGGAAGTCGTGCGTTGGGCCCTTCCTTTTGTGTCTTGCTTTACTTTACTTTCGGTGCTCAATCTACTCAGCATCATCGTCGATTCCTATGTGTGTTTTCTCACTAATTGTTGCTACCATGTCTCTTGTTTATGCCTGTCTGCTAAACATAAACACATATGGACACCGTCACTTAAGCACCCACCCACTAGGCCACTAAATGAGACCAACACCAATTTAGCTCCTGGTTTTTGTCCCCTATTTTTTCTTCTATATTGCAACCTTCAACTTTGATTTTGTTTGTTCAAAATGCAATCCTTGTTTTTCGCTTACAATCGGCCGACTTCTTTTTCCTGTTGCTAAAACAAAATCCTAGAAGATTCCAAAAAAAAAAACATCCTAGAAGAATTTTCTCATGAGTCTGAACTCCCAGCACCGCCCTTGTCCTGGCCGACCGTCCACCGCCGACGCGGCTCTGCCTACCCCGAGCGCGCTGCGGGAGGCACCCTACAGCGGCTCGCAAAACCTCTGCTCTGCTCAGCCCCGTCCCCTGCTCGTCAAAGGTCAAGAATTCACTAGTTCGAAAAAAATAAGAATTAAAAAAATCAAAAATAAAATCATGCATTCAAAAATGATTCATGAATTCAAAAAAATACAAATTTGAAAAATGTTAACAAATTGAAAACTTCACGAATTCGAAAAGGTTCAATTGCTTGTTGACAATCGTTCGAGGACAAGCATACAATTAATCTCGGCATCAAACCATGTCAATCCAACGACCTATATATTGCTATAATGGTGAGTATTCAGAATGTTTGCCGTGCAGTTAATATCATACCAAATATTAAAACATATGTGCTAATCACATAACTAATACATAATCGTTATCCTACCTCATATAAGAGTACAATTAATCTCCTCCTAATATTATGCATTGCACGTGCACATTTAGTAGTAATAACAATATAAAAACATATTGCCTCCGTTCCAAAATAAGTTATAGTACAAAGTATTTTGGAATGGAGGGAGTAATAGAATTCCCCGCAAAAGAACATAATCCGAACATAAGGTCAATTCGTTGCAGCAGTGAAACAAAGTGGCTAGATGACAACTTTTGTAGTACTAACAAACATAATAAAGTTGATAGATACTTGTATGAGACGGAGTGCTGAGCTGGCCACAGCTGAAAATGACTTTGAGAGGAAAAGAGGAGGAGAAAGTTGAGCCTTTCCTTTCGGTGCTTAATCTTCTCGTCATCGATTCCATATCTCAATCTAATCGTCTTTCTTTGATTAGGGATGATGATGATGCATGGTCACGGCGGATGCATGCCCGTCTTCTCGCTCATTCATTCAACCTAGGTGTTAAATGGATACTGTTAGTTAATCTACCCACTAACCGAGACATGACCAATTTTGCCCCTAAACTACACTTTGTCCCCAGGTCCGGGTTACAACCTTCGGGGCTCCTTTGGTTCATAGGGTTTTTATAAGAATTTTGTAGGGAAAAAAATCTTTTCAAGAACTTTGACTTCATTCCTTCAAATTACAACCCTAAGCTCTGAAAACCGTTCCAAACACAATTTTTTCACGTTTAGGCTGCTTTTAAACACACACATCCACGTTTTCATGCCAACTCATCACACAAGATAGCCATTGTTTCACGGGCTCACTACCTGGACCTGGAGGCAGCTTTGGCCAATCAATCACTCATACTAAGTCGTAAAATATATCTTCAACCATCTCCAACATGCAGTGGAGATGCCACAACGAGTGTATTGAGAGCTAGGCCAGCAAAGTAGCTGCAGCCGCCGGTGAGCGTAGTGAGAGCTAGGCCGGCCAAGCAGAAGCAGCCGCCAGTGAGCGTAGTGAGAGCTAGGCCAGCCAAGCAGCAGCAGCCACCTGTGAGCATATTGAGAGCTAGGCGAGCGTAGCAGTAGCAGCCACCGGTGAGCATATGGCCGGAGCAGTAGCTTCAATGATGAAGCGGTCGTCGTCCACGGTAGGCTCGCAGGAAGAGGAGGGCCATTAATGGGGATGGCAAGAGGAAGAGAAGGTCTGTGGGCGGCCTAGGTGCGGGCTTCATTGTAAAACCGGAGTTGAAACCAGTTTAAATCGTGTACAGTGGACTGTTTTTAGAGTTTAGGGGTTGTATTTTGAACCATATCAAAGTTTTTGGGTTGTAGTCTGAACCAGGGATAATTTTAGAAGGGTAAAGTGGGTTGTATTTTGAATCAAATCAAAGTTTTTGGGTTGTAGCCTTGAGGCGTGGAGCTTTGAGATGGACGATATCGCCAGAGGTTCTCTTGTTATCACCGAAAACGCTATCTCCCACCCAAAAAACACACCACATCAATGGGATAGCCACGTCCCGAACCTAGAGTCCGATCCCTCACGGGGTTCCCGTACAACCAACCCAACGACATCAGGCACCGGTGGCAGCCTAACCAATGGCCATGAAAGCACGGTATATCGCCAAATGTGACAACATGAGCCATCTTACCAAAGATAACTAGATCTGAACGGTTTATATATGAATTAAAATAAGACACACTAAACTAACGCGTGGTTTTCTCTTTGAGTTTGCTACTACAAGAGTGTTTTTTGGGTTTTAGGGTCATGCTACCAACCGGTTGGCAGACTTATGGAAGCATAAATAGTATGGAAAAAAAAACTTGTAGATGACAAGATCCTCATAAACATGTCATAAACTCTAGAATTTCTATTTGCTTGTATCTAGATCATACACTAGAAACTTGTACTAGGATCTATTTTACGTCGCATGTTTCATAGATCCCAGTTAAAGTATTTAAGGATATTAAGTTATGCACAAATACAAAAGAGAGATACACATCATATTTTTGTATAATGTTTGAAGCACATCGAAAATTATTATACTATTTTTGAACAATGGATATTTCAACCGTATATAAGAGAACGATACAACACAATTTCCTTTGATTACATATACTAATTAAACTAACCAATATACAAAAATAATGTTTTATGTTACATTTTAATAAACTAAATCAAGGTGTAAAAGTTTAGTATAAAATTTTAATGAGCCCCAAAACTATTTGGCAGATGAAGTTTGGTATAAATGTGGATTGGCGAAGCATTTAAATACACTAGGAGTAGTACCTAAGGGAAGCAGGGTCGTAACAACTCTCTCGTTCATACACACATCAATTGCTTAAGAACAGACGGAGAAAGAATTGAAAGAGAAGGCAAAGCAATTTGACGGCATCCATGACGATAGATGTCGGCACTGCACTTGCGTACATGAGAGTTAGTAAATGCTAGCACATGTCACAAAGTGAAGCTGGACGTCCAAGATTTAGGGTGCATTTGGACCCAGAGCCAAAACACCCCTTCCCATGAGGCGGAGCTGCTGAGCTGGTCTTGGCCACAACCGAAAAAGACTTTGAGAGGAAAAGAGGAGGAGAAAGCCAAGGCTTTCCGTTGGGTGCTCAATCAACTCATTATCGATTACATCCCTCAATGCAATCTTATTTCTTTCTCTGATTATGGATCTGCTACCCTGCTGCTAGGGAGAAAGCCAAGATCTGCTACCCTGCTGCTTCACCGACGTCTGGCTCCAACATCTGCTACCCTGCCGCTTCACCGACGACCGGCTCCAACAACTACTGCCCTGCTTCTTCACCAACGTCCGGCTCCAACATCTGTTGCTCTCCTGCTTCACCGACGTCCGGCTCAAAGATCTACTACTCTGCCGCTCCACCGACGGTCACCTCAAAAATCTGATGAGTGGGTGAACTCACATCTTTTTTGCATTCTCCTATATCTGTTGGAATTTTTCTAGGTCTTCGATCCTCACAACACAAGGAACCTGGATCTAACTTAGGGTTTATCTCGCAGATCGTCTCATTGGAAGCGCATCACTATCTCTTGCTGAATTATGGATCTGATCCCCACTTGCCAGATGTCCACATCCTCTCAGTCAGGGACGGAGCCAGGATTCAAACATAGGGGGGGTGGACAAATTTTTGCCTCTGATGTAGAGACTCATAAAAAACATGCGGAGACAGTCTAGGGTTTATTTTTCTTTTCTTTTTTTGTGAGGGGGACAACCTAAATCTTCATCAAAACATGTGTCTTCTCTGAGGAATTTCAATGTTTTGGGAGGGGAGAGAAGGAAAGGATGGAAATTTCGCTAGCAAGGTGCCTCCCTCGCTCAACATGCTCGGAGAGGGGTTTGGTGGGGCGGTGGAGTGAAAATGGGGAGGAGGATGGAGCCACCCGCCGGGTTGCTTGCTTTTTCACCCTTGGCTCTGCTTGGGGGCAGTTGTTGCTTGGCTTGGCTGGGCCGGTAACCGGAGGCAGGCGGAGGGGGGAGGGAAGCAAACCCTAGATCAAGTAATCCATGGATTTGGGGGAAGGGATTAATGGTGTAGCAGCAGTGAAGAGCAAAAGCAGAGGCAGTGGGGGTTTGGGGGAAAGCAGAGGGAGGTGGGAGAGCGACGGCCGAGCGAGCGAGAGCTGATCGATAGATAAATTTGGATTCTTTTCACCTCTTTTTCTTAGATGAAGAAGATTGTTGGCGGAGAGGAGAAGAAAAGGGGGGAGACGCACTAGTCCAACCCATCCAAATACAGCTGCTGCCTTTTGAATTTCCTTTTCTCATTGCTAAAATTATATTTGTCTAAATTCTACTAAAGGTCCTTTCTTTGCTGATGCCAAGGAGAAGATTAATTAAATAGTAACTAATAAAATGTTTCTTAAAGGGGCCATAAGGTCGTATATTAGGTATCACATGTCCTTACAAACAGACCCTTCTAGAAGAAGAAGAAAAAATGCATTGAAAATCTTGGGGCCCTTCTTCCTTCACATCCATAGGCGACATGCACCATGTGAGCATGGCTCGGTGCCGCACCTAGGCCTACGCCCCAGCGGACCACACCTTCTTAAACGCAGAGGCTTGTGTAGGCAACAACTTATGGGGAAGGCGCCGACGCAATACCACTGGACGTCAGCATAGCAAACCACCGCCCCAAATGATAAACACCAGAGAGGCGTATAGAAACACCAAAAACCATGAAAGCCGATCGAATCCATACGGATACACCTGAAACCAAAATCAACTACATCTCGGAAGACCCACCGAAGACACAGCTTGACGGGCCCTCTATCGGCGATAAGCACACCAATGAAACAGGTGTAGTGCGGGGAGGACAATGTTCCTACACTAGCACATCGTCGCCCCTAAAGGAAAACCTCAAAAAAAAATCATGTATGTCGTTCCATCCCAAATCCGGGTATGATGTTGAGCTCGTTGCTGCGAGGGCCATGCACCGACACCCTCTCTTCGATGACGCAGGCATATTGGGCCATCGTTGAAGATCGCCACTCTATATCGCCAACGCAGTCGTCGAGCATCGCCTACCGAAGTTCACACATTGATCACTCATCTTCATCGCCGACCCGCAACAAGTTACCAACGCCTACAACAGCAAGGGGCCACCACGATCAACAACCTCCTTGTCGCTGTTGCCCAAGACGCACCCTGGCGGTGGCAAAGGGGGAAGAAGATTGGGCGGCGGCGAGGGTCTGTTGACACCAGATTTTGGCATGAAATGAAATGAAATTAAGATGGTCTCAATAGGAGAAGTGATCTACATGAGAAAGTTCCGTCTTGTCGACATGAACATCTTTGAAGTTTGGGCCATCGTCATCCGAACTCATCTCGAAGGCCAAAGATGTGTTTGAAATACTGAGATTTTGTATCCAGAGCACTGTTCGGCCAATTTCGCCTCAAGGGAGGCCTCAAATGACAAAACATTCTACATGAATTGTCTTCATCTTATCAAAACGGTCGATTTTGATATAGAGATTGTATGTAAAAGTTACAGCCACCTGAGTGCAGCCATGTCACGGGGCAAAAGTGGCGCGCCCCATCAGACACTGTGTCTGATGGGTAGCGCGAGTAACAGTCTGCTTTGTGCAAGCGATTCAGCCCTGAAGATGACCTTGAATCGAAAAACGTTCAGCACAAAAGTTGTTCGTCTCGTCAAAACGGTCAAATTTGCTTTTGGGCTCATCTTCATCCAATGTCGTTTGTGGCTTGTGGGACCTAAAAATCAAACTGATGTTCCAGACTTACCTATATCCGAGTTCGGTTAATTTTGGAAAGATTTGGATGTGATTTGGAGTCCTTTTCTTGTACGGGAAGTCCATCCGCCTCTTATATACCTAAGGGGTGATAGCCGATTGAACAACACACAATCGAACAATCAATCTACTTTTTACCCTAGTTTTACATCTCTTCCTTGTTCTTTTTTCTCTTGTTCTTCGTTCGTTTTTCGTTGAAGGGCAGCAATCCTCGAGGCTCTAGGGGCGGGCGAACCGACCTAGGGCAGCCCATAGTCGCCGTGCGCCCAGACGGGGTCCCTCCCGGGCGCGTGGGGTTTCGGATCCTGAAAAGCACCCGCCGGATTGCTTGCATACCGTGCTTTCGAACAGGGTCTCAGTCGCACGCCTCGCCCCTATCTCACTAAGCGTTTTTTTGGATGCCCGGTAAACTTTACCATGTCGCACTGCCGCAGCCAACATAATAAAATGGAATGGAATGTTGTGCAATCGCCTTTTGACTTTATAGGCATACAAATCGAATAAAGCTCCTGAAAAGCACCCGCCGGATTTCTCTCTAATATTAACATGCATTGCACGTATGCATTTAGTAATAGAAATAATATAAAAACATAATAGTATTCCCGGCAAAAAAAACATAATCCAAACATAGTAGCATGCGAAAGGGAATAAGGTCGATTCGTTGCTACCAGTGAAACAAAGCGGCTAGATGACAGCTTTTGTAGTACTAACAAACATAATAAAGTTGATAGATACTTGTATGAGACGGAGTGCTGAGCTGGCCACAGCTGAAAATGACTTTCAGAGGAAAAGGGGAGGAGAAAGTTGAGCCTTTCCTTTCGGTGCTTAATCTTCTCGTCATCATCGATTCCATCTCTCAATGTAATCGTCTTTCTTTGATTAGGGCTGATGATGATGCATGGTCACGGCGGATGCATGCCCATCTTCTCACTCATTCATTCCAGCTAGGTGTTACATGGATACTGTTAGTTAAGCATCTACCCTCTAACTGAGACAAGACCAATTTTGCCCCTAAAATACAATTTGTCCCGAGGTTCCGGTTACAACCTTCGGGGCTCCTTTGGTTCATAGGATTTTTATAATAATTTTGTAGGAAAAAAAATCTTCTGAAGAACTTTGAGTTCGTTCGTTCAAATTACAACCCTAATCTCCGAAAACCGTTTCAAACACAACTTTTTTTACGGTTTGGCTGCTTTTAAATACACACACGGATCCACATTTTCATGCCAACTTATCACACAAGATTGCCATTGCTTCACGAGCCCACTACCTGGACCTGGATGCAGCTTTGGCTAATCGATCACTCATACTAAGCCGCAAAATATATCTTCAACCATCTCCAACATGCAGTGGAGATGCCACGGCGAGCGTATGAGAGCTAGGCCAGCAAAGCAGTTGCAGCCGCCGGTGAGCGTAGTGAGAGCTAGGCCAGCGAAGCAGCAGCAGCCGTCGATGAGCATAGTGAGAGCTAGGCGAGCGTAGTAGTAGCAGCCACCGGTGAGCATATGGCCGGAGCATAGTAGCTTCAATGATGAAGCAGTCGTCGTCCACGGTAGGCTGGCAGGACGAGGAGGGCCATTAATCGCGGGCTTCATTGTAAAACCGGAGTTGAAACCAGTTTAAATCGTGTACAATGGACTGTTTTTAGAGTTTAGGGGTTGTATTTTGAACCAAATCAAAGTTTTTGGGTTGTAGCCTAAATAGGGGATAATTGTAGAGGGGTAAAGTGGCGATTCCATATTTGTCACTCATTGCGGCAAACTGACGCCGAATCGCACAAAGGGAAGCCAGCCAATGATCATAATGGGCCTATACCCATTCAGCGGTAGCACGTGTAAATAGAGTTCCCATTTTCGGAACCCTTTTTTTTGCTGGTTTTGTCTTTTTATTTTTTATTTTCATATTTTATTTTTAAAAATTGTTTTAATTTTTTTTAAATCCATATTTATATTTTTTTCAAAAATAACAAAAAATGTTACTGTTTATAAAGTTATAAAAAATGTCTAGAATTTTAATAGACATTTACAATTAAAAAAAACTGAAATCATACTTGCACTATCATAGGGGGCTTGTGAAGGCTTACACTATCATACTTGAGGCCGTGGTCTCACATGATCTCTGGATTTGACACTCTTTCTTCGGCTGGCCGGATCGCTCAATGATATCAACGTGCTTCAACGCTTGCTGGTGTTTGCAAGGCTTACCGAAGGCAACTGCCCATCGGTGAATGTTAACATTAACAACCACAAATACAACAAAGGATACTACCTAGCTGACGTATCTATCCTCAGTGGACCACTATTGTGAAGACAATCTCCAACCCTGTCGGAGAGAAGAGGAAGAGATTTGTCCAAGAACAAGAGACTGCTAGGAAGGATGTCGAGCATGCCTTTGGTGTTCTGCAATCTCAATGGTCGTTCGATATCCTGCTAGAACTTGGAGCACCAAGAAATTGTGAGAGATGATGACTGCTTGTGTGATCATGCACAATATGATCATAGATGATAAGCAGAAGCATGCAATAAATAGTATGAGAAAAAAACTTGTTGATGAAAAGATCCTCATAAACATATCATGAACTCTAGAATTTTCGGTTTGCTTGTATCTAGATCACACATTGCAAACTTGTACTGGCATCTATTTTACATCGCATGTTTCACATATCCCAGTTGAAGTATTTAAGGATATTAAATTATGCACAAACACGAAATAGAGATATACATCATTTCCTGTATAATGTTTGAAGCACGTCAAAAATTATTATACCATGTTTGAACCATGAATATTTCAACCGTAGATAAGAGAACGACACAACACAATTTCCTTTGATTACATATACTAATTAAATTAACAAATATACAAAAATAATGTTTTATGTTACATTTTAATAAACTAAATCAAAGTGTAAAAGTTTGGTATAATTTTTTAATAAGCCCCAAAACTATTTGCCGGATGAAGTTTGCCCCTCCCCCTCCCCCTCCGGCTACCGATTCTGGTTCCGCCTCCGCATCCGCCATGAGGGAGGGAATCTTCGGAATGCCCCACTACATACCACAGTAGTACTCGGCTCTGCTTTGGATTTTGGGACTGAATACGCCGTCGGGTCGAATCCTCTTGTGGTAAAGTATACGGGGGGGATGGAGGCGTCATGACTAGTGCTGGTGCTGGGCGTGGCTGCTACCTAGGCTCTTCCTCACCCCAGGGTCATCTCCTCTATGTTTCATCTTTTGTTTGTTTGTTTCTTTCCTGGGTGATGTTTCCTGGTGGTGTCTCCGTCGCCCCGGAGAAGATTTTGTATTTTGCTGTGAAGATGCCTGTGATAGGATTTTGTTGAATAGAAAGAATTTGACGGATCCACGATGATACACTAGGAGTAGTAGCTAATGGAATTTTGCTCAAGAACTTACGGAGAAGGCAGAGCAATTTGACAAGATCCATGACGATAGACGCCGGAGCCCGAAACAAATTAACGGCAACCAACAATCATTTTCTCCATCTTATAAATCGATGCGATTAAAAAAAATCTGTTGTAGTCTGACATAGTTGTGCTCTTATTTGCAGTTTCAGAGCGTATCTCTTTCTCCTATTATATCAATTTGAGAGTTTGGTCTATATAGCCCTTCTCCACAAGTACTCAGGCTTGACACATGTTCGATCGGTACAACTTTCCAGGCGCTAACACCCGTCGCTCCAAAACCTGTGCCCACGTGCGACGACCGCTCGCCATCCGCAAGTACGATACGTATCTGCACTTTTTGTCTCCCTATATTCCTAACACTGCACTTGCATATATGATAGTTAGTAAATGATGGCACAAATCATGAAGTAAAGCTGAACGCCCAGAATTTAGGGTGCATTTGGACCCCAGAGCCAAAACACCCCTCCCCATGAGATGGAGCTGCTGAGCTGGCCTTGGCCACAACCGAAAAAGACTTTGAGAAGAAAAGAGGAGGAGAAAGTTGAGACTTTCCTTTGGGTGCTCAATCTACTCATCATCGATACCATCCCTCAATCTAATCTTCTTTCTTTCCCTGATTAGGGATGATGATGATGCATAGTAACGGCGGATGCATACCCGTTTTCTCACTCATTCTTTCCACCTAGGTGCTTACAGATAACATGCACTAGTACAGATGGCACTGTCAATTAAACATCACCCACTAACCCAGACAAGACCAATTTTGCCCCTAAACTACACTTTGTCCCCAGGTTTGGATTACAACCTTCAGTCCTCCTCTTGTTCATAGGATTCCTATGGAAATTTTGTAGGAAATAAAATCCTTTGAAGAATTTTTATTTTTCTCCTTCAAATTACAACCCTAAGCTCCGAAAGCCTTCTGAACAAAAATTCACGATTTGGCTGCTTTTAAACACACGCACGCACACACACATCCACATTTTCATGCCAATAGTCCCTTTTTCTACTAGTGACTCATCACACAAGACAACTATTGTATCATCGATAAACTACCTGGACCTCACTAGTAGAAAAGGGGGCAATGGTCCAGGCCAGGTCAGCCCATTAGTCCCGGTTCAATCCAGAACCGGGACCAATGGGCGCATTGGACCCGGTTCGTGAGCCCTGGGGGCCGGCCGGGCCACGTGAACCATTGGTCCCGGTTCTTCTGGACCTTTTGGTCCCGGTTGGTGGGACGAACCGGGACCAATGGGCCTTGGTCCTGGCCCACCACCATTGGCCCCGGTTGGTGGGACGAACCGGGACCAAAGGCAGCCCATTAGTCCCGGTTGGTGGCACGAACCGGGATTAAAGGGGTGGTCCTCGTTGCGGCCAGAGTTTAGTCCCACCTTGCCAACCGAAGGGGGCTCACACCGGTTTATAAGCCCTCCCTCTCTGCCTTGTTGAGCTGCTCTCAAAGTGAAAATAGATGCCCTTATACAGGAAATTTGACCTAAACTCATATTGAATTTCTCTGAAGTTAGTAGAAATTTATTATGAATTTAGGTCTAATTTTCTCTATAAGCGCATGTATGCTCATTTCTGAGTAGTTTTTTATATAGTTTTTTTTCTTTTCTGCTATATTTATTTTTTTCTATTTATTTATGAGTTGTAATAAGTTATTAAAAATAAAAAAGATTTTAGTAAAGTTAATCACAACTATTTTTTCTTTTAATTATTTTTGAGTAGTTTTTATATAGTTTTTTCTTTTCTGCTATATTTATTTTTTCTATTTATTTCTGTGTGGTAATAAGTCATTAAAAATAAAAAAGAGGCGCAATGCTAGTTAATTCGCTTCAAGCCTTTCGACATAGTGTAAACTGCACTGCACATAGCTCTGTGCAGTCTACCATATTCTCAAGGCTTGAAACGAACCAACGTGCATGTGAGCATTGAGCCTCTTCTTCATCGTCTCTGCACTCAGGGCTTATAAACAGCTGCGAGTGCCTCTCGCTTGGCGAGGTGGGACTAAAAAGGGGGCAATGGTCCAGGCCGACCGGGTCAGCCCATTAGTCCCGGTTCAATCCAGAACCGGGACCAATGGGGGCATTGGACCTGGTTCGTGAGCCCCGGAGGCCGACCGGGCCACGTGGGCCATTGGTCCCGGTTCGTCTGGACCTTTTGGTCCCAGTTGGTGGGACGAACCGGGACCAATGGGCCTTGGTCCTGGCCAACCACCATTGGCCCCGGTTGGTGGGACGAACCGGGACCAAAGGCAGCCCATTATGGTTCGGCCCTCGTGATACCATGCCAACTTTCAACTTTCAACTTTTTCAGAGTTCATTTGAAATGCTTTAATGCAGAAAACAAAAAAATAATAATGCAGAAAACAAAAAAAACTGGATTTTTTTAAAATAAATAAAGCAAAAAGAAAACAAAAAAGTGTATTGAAATTTGAAAACTAATGGCACTAACAGAAAGTTTATAATTTTTGTAAAACTGAAAGCAAAAAGAATTAAGAAGTAAAGCAAAAAAACAAAAGAAAATAAATAATGCAGAAAACAAAACAAAAAATCTGGGGAAAAAGTAAAAATAGCAAGAATAAGTATTTTGTTGTAAGTAGAAACAAAATAAATAAATAAAGCACGAAACAAAACAAAAGAACAAAAAAAAAGTGTTTTCAAATTTGAGAACTAATGGCATTAACAGAAAGTTTAAAATTGTTCTAAAACTAAAAGAAAAAAGAATTAAAAAATAAAGCAAAAAAACAAAAGAAAATAAATAATGCAGAAAACAAAACAAAAATCTGGGGAAAAATAAAAATAGCAACAATAAGTAAAGGGAAAAAAGTGCCTCCTACTGGGCATCCACGGCCTGAATACGACTAGAAACCCACCATGGGCCAGGATTCAGGCCCGCAGGTGGCCTAGTAGGCCCATCAGGCAACGCGGTAGTAAGTAGGCCCGTAAGCCTGCAGTGGAGAGGAGCTCGAGAGGGGTGCGGCAGTGGGGCTTATAAACCACTGCGCGCCCCTCTCAGCTAGCGAGGTGGGACTAAACTTTCGTGCCGCACCGTGCCAGCACACGACCATTGGTCCCGGTTCGTGGCTCCAACCGAGACCAATGCCCACCCTTTAGTCCCGGTTGGTGGCACCAACCGGGACCAAAGCCCTCTGCTTCCCGCCCTTTGGGCTGCTGAAAAGTGACCGTTGGTCCCGGTTGGTGGTACCAACCGGGACTAAAGGGGTCATTGGTCCCGGTTGGTGCCACCAACCGGGACTAAAGACTTTGCTATATAAGGAAAATTTCATGAATCGGGACTAAAGACCCTTACGAACCGGGACTATTAGGTGTTTTTCTACTAGTGCCTGGAGGCAGCTTCAGCCAATCAATCACTCATATATATTAATCCCTAAAATTATCTGCAACCATCTCCAACATGTCGTGGAGATGCCATCGGCTAGTGCAATGAGAGCTAGGGCAGAGAAGCAGCAGTAGCTGCCGATGAGCATATGACCGGAGCGGTAGCTTCAATGATGAAGCGTCTGTCGTTGATGGTAGGCTGGTAGAAAGAGGGGGGCCATTATTGGGGATGGCAAGAGGAAGATGAGGTCTATGGGCAGCCTGGGCGCGGGCTTTAGCGTAAAAACGGAGTTGAAACCAGTTTAAATCATGTACCGTGGACTATTTTGAGATTTCAGGGTTGTATTTTGAACCAAATCAAAATTTTGGATTGTACGTTGAACCGAGGAGAATTTTAGAGGGGTAAAGTGGTGATTCAATATTTGTCACTCGTTACGGCAAATTGCCGCCCAATCACACCAAGAGAAGCCAATGAATGATCATAATGGCCCTACCCATTCAACGATAACATGTGTATATATGATGTGTTTGGTTACTTGCATCGTTTTTAGGCACTTTGCATACTTGACCTAACTAGGCCTGGTTGAGCATATGCAGGCAAAAAAACCAACATTTGCATGTTGATTAGTTGCCTGCACCCCCTCTAGCCTTCATGTGCTGAAACGGAAGGTCTGATGTTTGGTTGCGGACTTGTTTCAGGGGAAACACAAGCCTGGTTGTTTTGTTGCATCCAGGATAGTTGTGTGGCAATTAACCTCCTCCTCCTCGATGTGGTGAGGTTACCAGAGACACACATGAAGAAGCAACAACTAAACTAGAGCAACAGAACAAATTTAAGGACAAACACAAGTCTTAACCACGCATTACAAGTTTAAAAACCAACATGGTACGATAAGTCGTAAACGAAACCCAAGACTTAAAACAACAACCAACAAGGAACGGGCAATAGGAGCTCAGGCGATCACGGCGAATGCAGGCCCAGCAGTGAATGCGGGTAACCAAATGGGCCATTTTCTTCCCGCGTGGGCCTGACTGAGGTATATGCGGCCTGCGAAACGCGTTCATAGTGTTTTGGTTTTGGGAATTGTACTTTTTTGGTCTTTTCAGTTTTTTTTCGTATTTTCCTTTTAAAAATTGTTTGGATTTGAAAATGTTCTTATTTACATATATATTAAGAAAAATCAAAATGATTAGCGTTTATAAATTCTAATAGGTACTTAAAATTTATTAAAAAAACTCGTTTTACAACGAATTTTTGTAGCAAAAACTTTAAAAATATGAAAGTTTTAGAAAAAAAGAATCACGTTTTCCAAAATAATATATTTAAAAAGCCTCAATTTATTTTATTTTATGTTTGCAAATAGAAAATCATAGTGAGAAAAATTTGGTCGGCTGTTTTGTCAAGTACTCCCTCCGTTTCTAAATATTTGTCTTTCTAGATATTTTAACAAGTGACTACATACGGAGCAAAATGAGTGAGTATACACTGTAAAATATGTCTACATACATCCGTATGTGATAGTCCATTTGAAATGTCTAGAAAGATAAATATTTAGGAACGGAGGGAGTAGGTCTAGATACATTCCTTTTTGTTTATTTTGATGACAAGTATTTTTGGACGGAGGGACGAATTAGAATGGGCTCAAACAAAATACTACTACTACGAGAGAAGAGATTTGGGCCCAAGGAAAGAAAGTCGTCGCCATCGTCCTCTCCGCAGCAGCAGCAGCAGCAGCCACAACCAACCAACCCTATCCATCTCTCACTCCTCACCTGCGGCCGCCGGATGGAGACCTCCCTGCGGCTGCGCGGCGCCGACAGCACCTCCGGGCAGGGGCAGCAGCTGGGCCTCCGCATCCACGCCAAGCAGAAGCTGCCCCTCGCATACAACGCGCTCCTCCAGGTTCTTTCTTTCTTTCTTTCTTTCTTTACTCCTCCTCCGGTGACCTGACCCCCGGACCAACAATGAATCAATGGAAATGAATCAGGCTCACGCGGAGATCGACACCGCCACCCGGAAGCCCAGCCTCCTCGCCATCCTCGCAAGGCACTTCTTCCCACAGGTCTCTATTACTCTGCTCTCCCCTGTATTTCTTTCCTCTCCTTCTCTTCCAATCCAATCCAATCCAATCCAATCCAACGACTGATTTGATTTGATTGATGCGATTGATTCGTCTCTCCTCTGCTCTCCTCCATGACCCAACCAGCTGTCGGCCAACGTCGGGGCGGGGGTGCAGCTGGAGAGGGGCAACATCTTCAGGTACACCCTCCGGGCCAAGAAGGCCGTCTCATTCACCGACGACGGCCTCCTCGGCCTCAACATCAAGGGACGCCTCCTCGCAGACAAGAACTTCAAGCCGGTACCCCCGCCCGCCTGCATTTCACAAGAATTTGCAGCATGATGACCATATTACATTTTGTGCCTGACTGAAACTTGTACTGTTGCTCTGTTCTGTTCCTGCCTGCCTGCCTGCCTGCAGAGGAGGAAGAGCGGCGCCGTCGAGCTCGCCTGGACCATACTCGACTTCAGAAGGGGCCAGGACGTCAGGATCAAGGCCGGATACGAGCTCTACCGAAAGGTACGACGCCACAGGGCGCACACATTTGTACTGCTGGTTAACCCGACCCGTCCCCTTTCTGCAATGCCTGAATGCCCCATTGCAGTCGAATATACACATACCTGTATAATGCATTTATCTACTACAGAATTACGATGCTAAATTCTCATGCAAATACGTATATTATTCTGACATGGTCTGCTGCTTCTCTTTCGATTGTTCCCGTTAAGATCGCCACCGCTTGTGCCTGAATTTCTGTCACTTAGCAGCAACAAACCCTGGCACCTAAACTAAATATTGTATGCCTGTGCAGTGCGAAAGTGCATGCCAGTTCCTCTTCCGGGAAGCAAAAAGGGTTCAGAGCAGCACACACCTGTTACTCTCACCACTCAGTAGCTTAAGAAACCTTAGATATATCAGCCCAGCACTAAATATTGTATGTCACATATTCAATGGGAAAGTGCTTGCCAGTTTCTCTCTCGGAAAGCGAAAAGCTCCAGAGCAGCACACACTTGTTCCTCACCGGTCACATTCGCTCAAGAAACATTACCGCATACCAGTACCTGCCACTGGCCAGATTAGTTCTTGTATAATATCAGTACATTGGCCAGTTTCTCTTTCGTAAAGCAAAGAAGTTGAGAGTAACTTGATGTGCCTTTAATATCTGCCAGTGTCTCCCCCTCGTTGCTTGTTAGTTCTTGTACAAGTATTTTCCAGACACAAACTCATGTTGAAATATGTGGTTCCATCCCCTTCTCTTTTCGCCATATATTATTGCTGATGTCCTAGTTCATATATAACTGTATAATCTGACGAGTATTTCTTCTGCCCACCTTATACCACAATTACCTGGATCAATTTAGTGCAAAACATTGGGTTTTCCTTTCGTTCACTGTTGACCGAAACATTACCAAGCAAAGGTTAAATTTATGTTTTCTATCTGGCTGTAGTTTTCATAAATCTGAAAACGTGTTTGTGATTGCAGATGCCTTATTTCCAGCTGAGGGAGAACAACTGGACCCTTAATGGTTACATGGATGGAAAATGGGATGTCAGATTCGATATGTGATCGGCTAGGAACCCGTTTGTGGAGGAGAGACTTCTCTGGCAATCAGTTAGCGCTCTAGTTGTGTTGTTTCTCCTTTAGAGGCCACCATTTCATTTCATTTCATTGTATTGCTCCGGAAAGATGCCATTCACCAGGCAGCGAGCACCAGTTTTATGGAGAAAAAAGCCGTATGTAGACGTAGAAACTTAGACATTTCATTGATGGGATTGAGTCTGGAAATTCAGGATTCAGTTGTGTCTTTATTTGGTTGGATGAAGGCACATGAATGCGAATAAGAAGAATGTACAAGGTGAAGTGCATGTAAGAACAAAACAAATTATAAACTTGAGTGTTTAGTCCAGGAAACAGTTTCCCGATGACTTTCACTCAACCTCAACATCTTTGGATTCATCACACATACTCTTCTCCTTTATGGTCTGCAGCTGCTTCCACTTGCCAGCAACTCAGCCTTGTATGGAGGTTGAGATTTCCTTCTCATTCTCAGGAGTAAGCAGCGAAGGTGACCTTGGCCGCCACTGGAACTGCAACAATCATTCATTCAGTCATCAACAAGATAAACGGCCGAGCATTTCAATGACAGAGCAACAGGAAGCATGGATCGATTGAAGCTCCACCAGATTCTGTACTCCTTTGACACCTTGTAAATCATCTTGTGCCAATGAAACACCTGATTCGAATATTGCTGTCCCATCTCATGGCCGACCGATGCAGTTGCAACGAGTCTGAAAAAAAGCCAGGTTCTGAAATCATTTCGGCTCCACTCGATAAACTGGATGTGAATCAATCTAAATGTGCTTGGAACGAACTATGTATGTAGCCAACTGTTTAGTTGTCCATTCATCCAACTGTTTAGAGTTTCACTTGAGGGCAGGGGTGTTTATTTCAACAGTTCAGGTTGAAGTAATTCATATACTTAAGCTATTCCATATACATGTCTAAAATTTGATACTGTAAACATCAAGAAATATTGTGTTCAAAGAACTCCTGATTATGTGGAACAGTGAGTATTATACCACAAATTAACCAGTACCCATGGATTAGAAAAGCGCATTAGGCGCTTAAACTCGCCATCGCCGCCCTGCGTGTACCGAAAGGAGACCGCTGAACAAAACTATCCATTCAGTGCTGGCAAGCAAAATAAAATGGGCAAGGTAAGTGTGTTTATGATACTTAGTTGTAGTATTAGAAGTGTGACAGGCCATGAACTGTACTTTTCAGCAATCAGACTGCAAGCAAGAAAATTTGGGCACCTGCTTCTGGTACACAAGCTCAGGTACCGGCGCACCACGGTAGAGGTATCGGCGCGGATGACACACTTGAGGGGCGTATGGATTTGGTTTCAGCATGCGTCCATTCGTCAGGGACTTCCATATATGTACTTGTCAAAGTCATCGAACATATTAACTCTGCAATGTGTGGAACATGTCTAGCGCGTACAGGCAACTTGGGCTTCCTGTGGCAGGTGAGTTGACAGGTAATGAACTTTCAGCTGCCCAACATGGGTATTGATTATTGGATAGAACTCGAAACAATCGTAGTCGAAAGTTAAAATGGTGATGTGCCTCTTTTGTGGGTGAAACGGTCCACAATATATATGCAGTGAGTTTCAGTAGAGTGATATTCAGTGAAATGGTATGTAATGTTCAAGTGAACTGACTTTTGCTAGTTCTGTGCAGTTCTTTCAGCTGCCCAACATAATGTAAGAGCGTTTTTTTTTACATTTGTGTAGTGTAAAAAATGCTCTTATATTATGGGACGGAGGGAGTATTTTAAGTTTCTGTTCTTGATGGATTGTTCAAACTGAGCTGAGCTGCAATGGTTACATATGGAATGAATTTGCATTGCTCAAACTGGACTGGAATGTGGCTTGATTTAAGTTTAACAACAACAGTTTCACACAGAAAACAGAGCTGAATTCATTGAGATATTCACATTGCTAGCTACAGTTGAGTGCGTAATTTCACCAATTTAAGCAAAACCGTTTAGCTAGCTACAGTTGAGTGCGTAATTTCTGATTTATGCAAAACCGTTTAGTTAGCTAGCTACAGTTGAGTGCCATATTTCACTGGATTAAAATAAGCACATACACATAACTGACAGCACACATACACATCACTGATTTAACGAAATTTGCACACAACTCAGCAGCACTTCATCATCATCATATAAAGTATAGTAGCAGCAGTACAAATAAAGAGACATGATCAAAGTACTTGAGTAGATGTTGAGCAGCATGATCATGAACACAACATAATTAAGCATTTACATGTTGTGCAGCTGATCATAAGCGAGCAGAACACAAAAGACATTGAGCCACCCCTGAGTTCATCAAACATGTTAGCTTTTCTTGGTTTCTTAAAAGGGGCCGACCTCTCATGTTTTGACTACAACTTATTCCATTTCTCTTTGGATTTTTGGTTGAGCATTCATCCCTTCTCTCCTCAGCCCTTGCCTTCTATCTAGCCTAAATTTTCATCCATGGCTTGCTGCCTGGCTAGCTCTGCCTCTATCCCATTCATTCTACAATCCTTGCCCTGACAGTGCTGCCGCTGCGGCAACACATACAGCAGGAACTGGGGTTGTGCTTCGAGATCACTTGGGTAATTTTGTTGCAGCGCAGGCGAAGCAGTACGAGGTCATTTCAGACCCGTGCATCATCGAGGCCCTAGCCTGCAGAGATATCGATGGTGTTCAAGCAGCTATGGAGAGGGGGTTACAGAAAATTAATAGTGCTTGAGACTGATAGCCAGATGGTGGAAGACCGACCGGGCGCAGCCCATATCTTTTGAGAGATGAAAACATATATCTCTCAAATTTTCAGGGATTTTCTCTTGTTTTTATTCCTAAAGTGCGAATTTTGCAGCTCATCTTTGTGCAAGGTTGATTGTTTGCAAGGTTGCGTCTCGGGATGGGCTGGCGGCGTCTCCTCATCTGCAGCATAATTAGGATTTTGTGATTCTTCAAGCATGTGCTCTTCCTTCACATCCTTAGCCGATACGGGGTTGCGAAGACCTAGAGGAGATCATCTAGGTGGCGGTCCAATGCCCTGGTCGGAGACGGTGTTCTGTTTGGGGATGGCCTTTTCCCACTATGATACGCATTGCATGCAGGGCACTTGAGGTAACCAGCAAAGCATTCCGAAAGGGGCTGCGGCTCATTACCCTCTTGTATAATGTTCTGTGGCAGAATCAAATTGTGTTATTTTGGGAACACCATAAGCAAAGAAACCTTCTGCACGTTCTCATTTAATTTGATGTTGTGCGTGATATTTCCTGTAAGACTCTAGTTTTGCAACCTCCAACAAGTCGCCACTAGTACTCACTCTAGCTAGGAGAGTACAAGGAATTTTTTTTCCTCCAACGAATGTGGTGACCCATCATGGCCATGCATGACATTAATGACCGAGGGGCTTCTGATCTTTCTGGGAGCAAGCGCCGGCGGCGTATCCACCATTTCTGGCATATTTGTCGACCCTTTGGACTGAATATGCTTCTGAATCTTTGGCATAACCTTTGCTAAAAGCGGGACGTATAGAATGCAAGAAATTCGATGATATGGAAGTGAATCAACATTTCGTCAAAACTTTGGCACTCTTTTCTATTCCATGTAAATCAAACCGTGAGCATCGACATACATTACAATGAATTGTATCATATTCATCCATCATAGCGCAACAACCTCTGAACATGAACATATATCAGACAAATGACATTTCTTTTGAGATACCTTAGCAAGCGCTGATTTATCATTGAATGGTTAGTTGGAGTCGAAGATGTTATGGAAACATCATCAATTTTTACTCTTGAAAAATTATTCACTAATATTGCATTAGGCATATAGCAGGTCGGAGAACAATACTATGATTGGGCAAGCAACATGCGTGGTGAGTTCAATGGCTTGAAAGCAAATATTTTGTTCAACAATTGTTGTTGGTTACTGTGGCAGTATTAAAGAACCATGATGTTATTGCAGATTTTTTCTACATGATCACCCATTTCATTCAATGTCATCCAGCTGGTATGTCCTGCACTCTTTCAATTTTTAATGTAATACAATATGTGATAGGTGATGTCGTATTTCTATTCCTTCTGTTTTTTTTTTCTGATTATGCAACCTGATTCTGATTGTATGGCAGAGAACTTGGGTACATAGTTACGGACATCAGTAGCCTTGCAAATATTGTCATGAAATTGCAATTCGCTGCATGATATATATAGTTCCATTGCGTTTGGAAGGCGCAGTGGAAAAAAATCTAATACAGAGGTGTGTTTTTTGTGAAAAAAATTTCTTCATTTTTGTCGGAAAAATCTCAGTTAAATGCCAGCAGTATTTAGCATTCCCTAACTACAAATTCGAATATAGACCAGATGTCTTGACTGCGAATATACAAATTTTAAAATTCAGTTTGATTTATCAGGCTTTTGTGCCCAAACAATGCGGTGAGCGATGGGCCTTAAAATGAGCACATTGTTGTTAAGTGATAGGTCTGCAATTAATTGATCCGATCTAGCTAGCTGCTCCTTTCAGAAATTCCAGCTTTACGCAATGGTGTATTTGCTTACTCTCCAGATTGCCGCTTGTGATGATGTCGTTGATGGAGCCTTACCGCAGTGTCCTTGGCCCTCATTTCAGGAATTTTGAGATGAGGACAAGAGTAGAGTTGCTTCTTAGACAGAACAAGCTGACAAAGGATGATTGCAAGGATGTACTTCAGGCCCTTTTTCAAGTGTTGGATTGTCGTGTCTTTAATTCCAAGGTAATGAACACATTGTTGTGAATTCATGTCAGTTTAATTCATCATCCTGTCTGCTGCATGTTCGTTCTGGAAGCGGTGAAAAACCCATTTCCGCATCCAAAACCTGAGGGCGATCGAGTGCGACATGAGCGTGAATGGGAGGAATTTGTCTCAACACGTGGTTGCCTTTGTCCAAAGAATTCAGACAAATCAGCATGCATAGATGATGCCTTGTTGGTTGTTATCAGGTTGAGCCGTTGTTGTTTTTGCTGATGCTGCTCGAAAGATCGACATCGTACGTGTCATGTGACACATACATTCAGAAGAAAAGTAGTAGAGTACATGTTTCACAAATGTTACATGTAAAAACAATGTCCTCGATGTATATTTAAATACACACTGCAAACAAGAGAATAAGAAGGATGCATGTATTAGTAAGTATTACCCTATACCCATGACAATATACAGGTACGCATGCATATTGTATCGACCAAATTAAGATACAGAAAAAATAATAATACAAATACGTTTACAACAGATGCCTGCCCTGCCATGAAGAGAGAGAGCTTATAATTTATTCAGGATTGGCTTGTTTCTATTCAAAGCGACCTGGGAGTGTATTCAGGATGGGCTTGTTTCTATTCAAAGCGACCTGGGCTCGCAACTCCTCGGTGATAAGATGCTCGGTGATCCCTACTTCCTTGATGCTTCCGAGAGAGTCCACTCCAAGAAACCTAGTCTCGGTATCCGGACACTGGAGGAGAAGCTGCTGGAGTTTGGGCATTGCTCCCTGCTCAAACTCAACCAACCTTATGTTCCTTATGCGTGAAAGCTCCAGCACGACGAGGCTCCGGAATGCCTCCGCCACGAAATGTACTTCTTCACCATGGAAACTAACCACATTGAGACGCAAGACGGCTAGGTTCGGCAGATTCCCCAGGGCTCCTATAGCACCATCCTGCTCCTCTTGGCTGGATGTTACGAATTCGATTCTCAACTTTACAAGGTTCTCAAGCTTCTTGACCCATTCCGGCAATTTGGCCATGCTTTGAATGGGGAAAGTTGCCATGTTCAGCTTGAGGTTCCGGAGGTTACTTGGAGGCGAGGAAATGCCGTCCAGACGCAAATCGTGTCCACCCTCTGGAGTCACTGACAATGACTCTAGGAGGTTGAGACTGGAAACGACAGCACAAAACTCTGAAGCATTCCTCGCTTGTAGGCGGACCACTCCTAGCTTACGCAGCCCCATGAGTCCTCCTTTGATGTTCCGCAGAAAAGCAATGCCTCCGGACGCGACCAGGTCCACACCCTGTAATGTATGCAGGGCCTTCATTCTCCTCATCCCTCTTGGCACCCTCACGCCAACACCATTGCCATACCCCTTCATCAGAAAAGGGATTGCCGCGCAGCATGTGAAGGTGCATACATCACGCTGGTTGAAGCCATCAGTTTGTATTACTTCCCGAGGTATGCAACATCCAGTACAAAAAACCATGCATGTCTTCAAATATGGATGTGAATCATAGTAGTCTATCGGTCCAACACGCCATTTAAGCTTGTTATTATTACTGCAACGAAGATATTGCAGCTTCCGAAGCTTGACGATGCTTCTCGTCAGTATCAGTATGGAGGTACCTCTGATATCAAGTGTTTGCAGTTGCATCAGGTTACCAATTGAATCTGGCAGGTGATAAATATCTTCACATCCTCTCAGAGATAAGTATATTAGGTGAAGAAGCTTCCCAATATGCTTCAAATGATGATCGACAAGACCTGTCGTGTCTTCCAAGTCCAGAACTCGTAGCATCCTCATCTTCACCGACATGAAGAATGGCCTCCACTTCCCAAAAACAGTTATTGACCGTACACGGGGCATGTCCACCATCATCTCAAAATCACTCTGCTCTCCTTCCCAATTGCCGTTTATAGCAAGATGGCGTGCATTACCCTGCTGCCTATTCAGCTTACAACCTTTCTCTAGTCTCAAAACAAGGTTTTCTTCCATAGACTTTGAGATGCTGATCTCACGAATGAGATCATGGACTTGGCAGGAATCTATTCCTTTTATACTATGGAATGATTTTTGAGATGGCAGTATCATGCTCCTGCTTATAAGTTCTACGAAGTAGCTATCTGATATTTCCCCCGCCGACTTATCACGCACCTCCCTTGAGTACCCCTCTGCAGTCCACCGAAGCACCAAGCGTCTCCGCTCAAGCTTACGGTCTTCAGAAAATATGGATGTGTACAAGAAACATGACTTGAGGTGGAAGGGTAGACCATCATAGCTTTTCATAAGAACACTTCTTATGGTTGTAAGCTCAGGATTCATCTCCATCTCGGCACTGATATGATCATAAAATTTCCTCCATTCCAGAGAAGTCTTTGGTTGGTTTGCTAAAAAGCCACCTACGGTGACTATTGCAAGGGGTAGTCGGCCACACTTCCTCAGGATCAATTCGGCTGGTTTGACTAGCTCTGGATAATGCTTATCCAAATCTATTGTCTTCCTAAATACCTGAAAATTTGTACAATGCGTATATTAGTACTCTAACAACTAAATAACATACAAGTGGAACAAGAAAAGCTTGTCAAAAATACTTGAAAACTACTATCTTAACACTAATAAAACTAGAATGATTATCTACTCTCTCCGTCTCATAATATAAGAGCGTTTTTGACACTACACTAGTGTAAAAAACGCTCTTATATTATGGGACGGAGGGAGTACTTTGCAAGAATTCCACCTATAGTTCCCAAAACATACTTTATGTCAATTAAATATAATAAACCTTCCGACATTCATCTTTAACGTTCCTCCATATTAGAAACACGGCCGTGCAACTCAAGATATTGTTCAGATGGTTCACAGAAACATTCTGTCATTATATGTTCGAAATACATTTTCTAGATATGTGCCACTATATATATGAAGAATTCATGTATTTTAAATGAAGTTCTACTTGCTGTAGAAAAACATCATGTATTCCTTTTGCATTGAAATAGTAAAATTGTATTTAAATAATTCATGTCTGTTGGACAGACTGAAACCGATTGGCAGAAAATTTGAGAAAAAAGATAATACTAGAATATGCCTAGATGAATTATTTTCGTAATCCCTACGTCACCTCAACAGCTCGATGAAACACAACATAAAAGAACAATGTATTTATTTTTGCGGGGAAATATGGACCATGGTTGGAAAATAGGAAATCTTCCCCACAAATGGAAATAAGACATATTGAATCAAACAATTGAACATGAAAATACTTAGCAACTACCTTTTTAGTGAAGAGCTCACGCGCATACTCGTACGCTAGATCTTCAAGCTTGTATATATTTTCTTGTTTCTTCTCTGAACAATGTAGAGCAATACTCTTCTCCCTTGTAGTGACTATGATTCGGCTTGTATTTCCCATCTCCTGGAAAATTACTGGTTGTATTAGCTGATCCCATTCTGCAGTAGATGATACATCATCAAGAACAATAAGGCATCTTTTTTTGTCTACCAATATTGCCAACTCATTGATCAAGTCATCAACTGTCATTGATAGTAATCTCTCTTTCACTGATGGTAATCTCTCCTTTTTGCTTGCAGGGGCGAGAGCCTGTTTCGAGGATGGTAATCTCTCCGTTTTGCTTGCAGGCAAACCCACATCAGCCTTCTTTTCAGAAGTTTCCGTGTCAAGTTGCATAAATAAGCTCCTGAGAAGCTCTAAAAGACTGAAAGGACGCAAAATTGTGGCACAAGCATGCTTCTCAAACGTGCCAATGAGTTCTTGGCTTTGATAGATGTCTTTCACTATAGTGGTTTTCCCAAGACCACCCATTCCCCAAATGGATATCACCTCAAACCTTTCTCTAGTTGGATGAGATATTAGTTCAATAATATCTTTTTTTTCTTGAGCTCGTCCAACAATATGAGATTCCATCTTCCTGTTCCATGTGAGGCTCTTTCCATCAGCAGCTTCTGTAGATGTATCCTCAATTATCTCAGAATTTGGCACTGTTGAGTTGTCAGTATTATTCATAATGTCTAATGTTTCATGCTCAGAGCGCTGTGCACAAGCAAACACATGTATTAGCTTGTAAAATAGTAATTAACTTGCAAAACAGGGGTTTATGTATGACATGCACATCACATTCCAAAAACCACTAGTATTATTGATTTTTTTCCTGGTTATTGATAAAAGGAGTATAAAGATGAATTACTACTTTTATAGGACATATTTTTCATAAATCCATTAAGTTTCCTGTTAATTACTTGATAATTAATACGACTACTATTAATACTAAGAAGTACTCCCTCCATTCTCAAATATTTGTCTTTCTAGAGATTTCAACAAGTGACTACATACGGAGCAAAATGAGTGAATCTACAGTCTAAAATATGTCTACATACATCCGTATGTTGTGTCCATTTGAAATGCCTAGAAAGACAAATATGTGGGAACGGAGGGAGTATATTTTGAGTATATTTTATCTGGCTGATGAACTAGCTAGCTATAGGCATAACATATTGATTCAGCAATGATGGATGTACATATATAGGAGGAGAGGTTTAGTTGAATAATATTACCATGTTGTGGAAAGCATAGATATACTGATGAGCTGACAATTGCTTGAGCTTTGATGCATTGTATTCTTGCCCTGCACATAAGGTCGCAACTTCAGCTTGCGGTGTGGACACTATGATTCTACACCCCATGTTGTTGTTTGGGAAGCACATTTTGACCCGATCCAACTCCTCGATGGTGGATAGGTCATTGATCACAATCAGATACCTCTTCTTGTTCACATACCCATCAAACTCCCGAGCCAGCTGCTGCGGCGTCTTCTGGTCCATTTCCAACATAACAGCAGCTGTTGTAGTATGATGAAACTGCTCCACTAAGCTCTGGATGAAGTCCTTTGGATTAAAAGGATGTGTCAGCCTGACCCAAGCTCGACATGTGAATTTTGTTGTGACATCTGGATCCTCATAGACCGCCCTGATGATGGACGTCTGCCCGAGATCAGCACTTGTTCCCCACACGGCGATCACCCCAAGCCCAAGATCATCATTATTGCAGCTGACCATGAGCAACTGGGTAAGATCCACGTTTGATTGGTTGTGCTGCTTGGAGGCGCCATGGATGCTAACCATTGACGCTGCTGCAGATCTGTCAGCTGCTGGCTGCTTGGAGGAGGAAGAAGAAGCAGCATCTGAGGAGCCCTTGATGAGCTGGTAGCGTATGTTCCTCTGGCTGACATCGTCCACTTTGGCCCTGAGCTCTTTCATCTGATTTGCCACCTCGTGCCGGTGGATCAGCGTGCGCCACCATGGTTGCCTGTTGACACGGACGGCGAAATCCTGGAGGCAGTCCTCGACGATGTAGGCCACGTCGCGGACCTGCTTCACCCAGGTCTTCACCACCATGTTGTCGCCGTCTCCCTCGTCGTGCGCCGACATGAGAAAAGACTGCATCATCTCCAGCTCCCCCGTGATGAAGGCCTGATCGCGCCCAACGCCCAGCTGCAGAGCCAACTCCTCCGCCACCGCCGATTTGGCGTAGCTAAGCGCCCCATTTAGCACCGACTTGCCGACGCTCAGCGCCGTCGCCTCCATGATTAATTGGTGAGTTGTGGATTGGTTGTGGGCTGTGGGGGATAATAGCGAAAGAGAGTAACCTACGAGGTGCGGTGCGTGCAGAGGAGATGTTGATCTTGATATGTATGCTAGGCTTTTGCTATTGGCTTGGGCATCATATGTATGTTGCTTTATTCCTCATGTTGCCTAAAGTAAGAAAGCAGCCTGGATTCCTAATGAATGAATGAATCAGATGCTTTGCTTGCATGCGTGGTTAACGCCTTTACCTCTTGTCGAGGCAAACATCAATTGATTCCTAATATAAACAAGTTGGGAGCTAAAGCTAGCCTACGTATAGTAGTAGCAAAAATAAATATATCAGCAGCGTACGTACGTATGTATGCTTTACCTGTTGTTGCTTTATATATCTGCTGCCTTTGCACATGGCAAAAATAAATAAAGCTTATCAGCAGCGTACGAACTGGAGTAAACATTTGCAGACTAGAAGGAAAATCTGTCTGTCTCCGGTTCAGCAGCGCGCGGCGTTGCCTTTGTTTTGAACTATTGATTGATAGATTGTGGCAGATCCTGGAGTACACCGATCGAGGTTATCGGGCACACCTTTTTCTTCAAGCCCGACCAAAAAAATATTCCCTCGGTCCGAAAAAGCTTGAAGCTTGTCCCTCAGTGCTAGATACATCCATTTGAGAGAGAAGCTTGGGACAAGTTTTTTCGGATGGAGGGAGTAAGAGCTTATTATTTACCGATTGGGGGTCGGTGCAATCCGGCTTGGGAGGAGGTGGTGCGAGTCAGTCGTGGCCGCCGTTGCCGCTTGCCGGTGGCAGACTCCGGCCGGTCATTTTTTCTCGAGGCGGCGTACAGCGGTGGCCTTGTCGCTCAAGTGTGGGTTGCCATATTATTACCAGCGGAAATGTTTGTGTGTTGCATACAATCTAGTCCATATTACAGAGAGAGTAATATTAGAACATGCAATATCTGGTTTTATCCTCAATAAAAGAAATACACATTGGATGTGAAAATATCATGAGAAAATTACTTAAAGTAGTACTCCCTCCGTCACGAGCAGCTCACTGTCCCCAGGCACAACCATCAGTTGATGGAAAAGGCATTGACACTGCTGCATGGTCTCGGCAACCGGCAATTCAACCCGACACTTGAAATCCCAGACCTCGGCTTGGTAGTCCTGCATAACCCAGATATCAAAGGCTGTCTCTTCACCACTAAGAGACAAGATAGCAAGCATGTCACCCATCTCAAACAGTCGAGCGTAGCCATAAGAAAACGGGATGTGGATCTTCCCGAACGACTCATCGGTGGTGTCGAATACCAATATCCCATTGCCTATGTACCAGTATATGCTACCTTGGAGTAGCAGTTGGAGGCAATCTCGAAGAGCGGTAGGATCAGGGCAACATATTTTCCTCGGCGGTTGGCTGGAGCCTATTGTGAAAACGAAGATGGTACGCCGATCTTCTCCCCATTCACGGTACAACAGCAGTCGGTACTCACCACCAGTAGTGGGGTGAGGGTACATCTGCACGGGCCTGAAGCCACAAAGCTACTTGAGAGGAGCATACTCTCGAGTTGCCGGGTTGCAGATGCAGATGATGCACAAGAAATATTGGCATTTTTTCCCTTTGTGCCAGCGAGCTATCATTCGAGCTTTTTTAAGGGATAGTGATGACTCTAGCTGCTACAGAATGTCGGAGAGCACGCAGAGGGTGAGAGGAGTCTTAACCACGACCTCAACAACTTCGAGATGGTGTACCCCACTAGGCAGATATATGTGTAAAACCTGAGACGATTTTCTTGAATCTTGATGGAGCAGGAGGTGGGTGACATGAGGCGCCATCTAGAGGTCATCGATGTGCATTTTGCATTGACCGATATATAATGCTTTTCATGAGTTGTTGAAGGATCGAAAATGTCGATTAGAGGATGTGGCGGACAGGCTAACACATTCTCTTGTGGGGGAAACTTGACCAACCTTAAACACGTTGTACTCCGTCGCTGGTATTTTTCTACAATTTTCACACAAAGGGTATTCATTAAAAGGTTAAGCATCCAGTAAGTACAACATGGGCATGGACTATACAAGCTCTATTTTACACACAACAATAATTAATAGGCGATGGTCATTTATTGCCAAGCAAGCAAATACTGCAATTCACTCACTAGTCCGTCACTAACTATCAATGACCCGTGAGCTCTGGCAAGCCTACTCCACTACAACACCACCGCCGCCGCGACCGTTGGACCCAAGACCTAACCGTGGCCAAGATGAAGCACACACGCACACACACTTGTGGTGTGGAAGAAGAGCACAACTCACACAGGTTGCTCCTCTTCTTGAAAAAATCAGCATCGGCTCTCATTGGCCATCCTAATTGGAAACAGTCTCTTGACCTGATAAGCAATGTAAAATTAATTGCATGGGCAACAAAATTGTAACGAATATAACGAATTATGTTGTATTTACCAAAAGAACACATTGAGATCATCATAATTTCTCTGATGTGAGTGTTTTGATTTTATTGTCCCGCTCCTTTCAGTTTTGTCCTATGTAAAAAATCAAAAGGATATAAGTTGATTGTTCTTGAAATTAAAAAATCATCATGGAAATACAGAAATGTACCGTTTCTACGATTCTGGAAATTGGGGTCACGACTTTCTTCAAGAAGGCTTCCTCTTCGCCACCATAGTATGGCCTAACATTTTCACCAGTTACTGGGCTCACGTTTGCAGCCAACACACTGTATAATTCAAAAGCCATCTGCAACGGAATAAAAAAAAGCACGACCGTCACTTACCAATAATCATCTCATCACAAGAGCTATGGCAGTCAATCAACCAACAAAAACAGCCTTGATAATCAAGCATTTATTAACTAGCATGTCCATGAACACAAACTATACAATTGCTAAATGGAAACAAGTATGAAATGGCAATAAAAACATAAATGGCATGTAAAACTTTCCGGCACGGAAATATAATGTACTACGAACCTCAATCTTTTGCCGATTTACAATTAATGGTCTAAACTACTATGTGAGCATCAATGGAAGAAAAAGGATCAAGCAAAGATAGGGACCGCGTTAGAACTTTTTGTTTTGTTAGTGTTTACGGGATCTCCTCGGGCAGAACTTATACCTAGAGTTAAGTTGGCATGACAAACAATTGGCGGCCATCCAAACAAAGACCATTTTTTTTATGATGGCCAGAAAAATAGTTAGGATACATTTTGTCAACTCTCCAGACATACCCAAATACTAGCATAGTAGCCTTTGCATCATTTTCATCGTAATCAGGAAACATAATTAGGACCTTGAACCCCTTTAATTAAGGGTTTAAAACCCAGTTCTCCAGTTTAGTAAATAGATCGTGTGATTAATTTGACAAAGAAATGAATTGACCATACATGATTATAGAGGTAGCAAAGACACTCTGGCATAAACCGCAAGTTAGCCGCCTCGCCCATTTAAAATGGTAGACGTAGCAAATAATCTGAAATATAGTGTACTATCCTCAAGCTTTCGCCCATTAAAAATGGTCTAAAATACTAAGGTAGCATCACTGGAAGAAAAGTGAGCACACAAATTAGATCGTATCTCTCCTGATCAGCGTTTAGGAATTGACCATACATGATGAAAGAGGTAGCAAAGACACTCTGGCATAAACCGCAAGTTAGCCGCCTCGCCCCATATGAGAAGATAAAGGCCCATATAGAGAAGCTTACGCTGTTGTACTTCTTGTGGAATTGTCGGCAGCCTAGAAACATAATGATCAACTAATTAGTTGAGCAAGGGATCAATCGTTGGACCACTGAAGGTTAATCATCATACCATAAGCTGGTTTTGCGGCCAAGGTACTTGCACCATCTCTTGTAGTTCTTGAATAGCTTCTTCATTGTTGTATCCAACACATGGTCATCTAACTGAAAATAAATTCAGAAAGGGAACGGGTAAATTGATATCATTACATAAGGGTCGGGTCAATGTGCCTTATGTGTCAGTATGTTGGAAAAGGCGGTACCTCTGGTTGTTGTTCAGGTTTGGAAATCTGCCTTATATGCATGTTGGCAAGCAATAGTATGAGATGTTCTCTCTGATTGGACACATTATCTTTCTGCAGAGTGATAGTTGAAGTTAGAGAGCATTAATGTATCAGCATTCACAACCAAATTGTGGGCATGAGATATGAATGCAAATGGTAAAGAGTCGCCATGTTTTTTTTTCCGAATCTTTTAATTTTTTTTTGAGAATCGAGTCGCCATGTTGTGATAACCTGAAACCCAAACATGGCCTGAAGCCATTCAAGAAGATCTGCATCAGCCTTCTTTTCATGGTCCTTGGGCCATGGCAGACCCCTAGTGTCACTAAGGGCATGCAAAGCTGCTTGGATCTACATGTAATAATGAAAAGCGGCGTAAGCCATACTGTAATCATCTCAACAACTTGCCAAAGTACTCGGAAGGAAATCAGGATGGATGGGAACCTTGGGATATCTCATAATAGTCTGATTAGCACTGTCAGGAAGATACACCTTTTTCTTTTCCTCGACTTGGTTGCTTGTTTCCAGAATCTGCAACATCAATCAATAACAGTGTTTTTGTTTGTGAGGAAACATATAAAGCAGGAGCTAGCAGTGTGACAAAAGAAACAAAGGAGCTAGCAGTGTGAGAGCAGCTTACCGCGTGATCAACTTGGATCTTCTGTGAAACATTATCGGCGTCCTTTAGGACCCCAAACAACACAGCTGAAGTCTGATACGCCTTTGTGAGCTGAGCACTGAGCAAATGGAAAAAAGACATAAATGAGTCAGCATAGCACTCAGTAAATAGCATTAGAAAGAGAAGAAGATGGGTTGCTCTCTCACCGGTCACCTGTATCGCCGGCGTTTACTAGTGCCATGATGTACGTCTTGTAGTAGTGCTGGTAGAAACTCCACATTTCGCGTGTATCACTCTGCTTCAAGGTCTCCTAAGGAAGGAAGCGCGTGCATCGCAATGAAAGCAAAGCAATTAGTTTCACTGCTGGATTAGAAACATACCGTTGCCACCCGCAAAAAAGAAAGAAAGAAACATACTACTGTATTGCATACACCTATGATTTTGGAGCTATAATAAGTTCTCCCCCCTAAGAAATATAAGATCGTTTAGATCACTAATTGCTTCTCTTACGGAGGGAGTAGAACGCAGCACCGCAAGATATGCTGCATGCCCTTGAGGTCGTGTTGGGCTGGAAAATCATGCTTATATACACACGTACCATTTCAAGCTTCTGCAGGAGCGCGGTCTTGAACTCATGGACATCACGGCCGCTGGCGGTGGGGTCGAGGTTGTTGGCCATCCTGAAGGCGAAGAATCAACCTAGCACCCAAGAGACATATTAAATTGTGTGGGTGAGAAAACAAAACAAGCACTACTCTACTCTCAAGCGCAGCTAGGGAATTACTACCGGTTGTTTCGAATTACTCCCTCTGTAAAGAAATATAAGAGCGTTTAAATCACTAAAACGCTCTTATATTTAGATCACTACTTTAGTGATCTAAACGCTCTTATATTTCTTTGTAGAGGGAGTAAGAATTAAGACAGGCCATGGAGTGTCACTGGCAGTAAGATGGCACTAGTTGTACTTGAGGAAGAATATATAATACAGGTGTGAGCAATAGAAAGAATGTACATGCTCACTAGTGAGTGGCCGGTAATAGAGTGCAGAACGAATCTGCTATACATATTACTGCATCGGTAACTGTAATTAACAAGCAGCGAATTAATGAATTGACGTGCCAAGGAAGAGAAATGCGTAGAGGTGACATACATAGGTAGGCGACGCGTGGGTTGCTTGCCTCGACCTCGTTGGCGACGCGGAGGTAGGGTGCGATCTCGACGATTGAGGAGGGGACGACCTCACTATCGAAGACTGACTCACTGGTGATCTCGACGGTGGAGGCTGAGGAGGGCGCCATGCATCCCGCTGGGAAGGAGCGATATGATCGAGCCGCAGGAGGCCAGAAGTAATAGAAAGAAAATAAATATGGTAGATCGATCGGCCGTGAGTGGGGAATGGGAGTTAGTATATATAGTAATCAGAGAGCTAGCAGTGGAGTGGCGCAGTAGTAGTGTGTGAAGGAAATGCAGCATATCAGATCAAAGCCGCTTTCACAAAGGAATAAAGACGTATGTTGCTGCCTTTTCCATTGCTGAATCGTTCCTTGATGGCTAATCGTCACATCTGTGGAGGAGTGATTCATAAAGCACATGATATGCATGGGATGGGAGCTGGCAAAAAAGATCAATTTGTTGTTTCTTTCTTTGTTTGGGTGCTCATCCTTGCTTAGCACATTGCTTGCTTGTTAAGTTAAACAATTCAAACACACATTTTCAGGTTTTTTAGGGAACAACATTTTTAGTTAGTTCATAAATAAGCAAGCTGCATGCAGTCAGTCAAAATGATCAATCACAACTACTAGTAGACATTCCGAGAAGACAACTGTTATCTCGTCGATTTCCAGTAATGAAAGCGCCAACATACTACAATGTTCAACATTACGGAGAAGAGAATTGTTACTCTAGATGAAGCAAGCGCGAGGGCAGAAGATAACTCTACATGTTCGGACTTGCTGGTTCTCTTCTGATTATAACCATGTCGCATTAACATCGCTGGTCGTGCCTGAATTGCCGTTAGTTGGCAACAAACCAAAACATTCATGTATATGCAGCTGAAAGTGCAGGTCATTTTAAGGTTCAGAGCAGCACACACTTGTGCCTCTTACCAGTCAGTCGCTAAAGAAACCTTAGCAGACAACATTATATTGGTCCGATTACGAGTAACTTAATTTGCCTTTAATATCTGTCAGTGTGTGCCTTGCTAGCTCTTGTACAAATATTCTCCAAAAGGCATGCTCTTGTCCCAGTCTCTGGTTACCCTATTATATCTGACATAAAGGACAGAGTAAAGAAAGAACTTTATCTCCTAGCATGCCATTAGAGCATCTACTACAACCGGACCTCTCAAACCCGTCTCAAACGCTCGGGCAGGCCGCCCGGTTGCTGTCCGGTCACGATTTTTTGACCTAGACGGGCCCCACAAACAGCCCTCAAACACCCGGACTGACCGGCACCCCCCATATCCAGCCCATATATAGGGCGGATATGGGGGCGTCCGGGCACACCTGCCATGTCGGACTGACAAAGGGTTCTCAGCCGGAAACACCCTCAAATCCGGTGGCCCGAAGCTCGTCTCCTTCGTCGGACCGGTGGCGCCGCGTGGCGCAGCTCCGGCGGGCCGCATAGTGCATTGCCTGGCTATTTAAGTCGACCGGCGGCACCGAAACCTTATCATCTAGCCACATTTTCCTCCTCCTGTCCGTCACTGCCACCACTTTCCACTCCACCCGTCCGCCTAGTAGCCATGCCCCCACGCTGCCGGGTGAGGAGCAAGCCCTTTCTAACGCCGGAGCGTCGACTCGAGCTCCTTGAGCAGATCCGGGCTAGGCGCGAAGCCCGGATCACCATGGGGCTACCTCCGGATGCAGTGGATCCGAAGGAGGAGTTGGATGACGAGGAGGAGGAGGATGAGCCGGAGAAGGAGGATGTGGGGGATGCTGGCGACAGGGATTTGCAAGCAGAGCAGCAGCTATCCTCAATTCCCTCCGGTCGGAGTCGACTGTGGAGACAAGAAACCGTGGAGGAGGCGGAGATGTTCGCCTACATGGATGAGGTTGAGCAGGAGGAGGATGAGCCGGAGACCTCCTACACGCCCGTCCAGCAGGCACCTGACATCGTCGTCGTGGACATCTCCGACGACAAAGAGTAGCTAGGGTAGTACGTATGATTACTTTTGCATGCTTCGTATGGATTTAGGGGATGAAATATGAGAGAGAGGAGGATGCAAAGTGGCTAATTTGAGGACCGTCCGTGGGCGTTTAAGAGGCCGGATTTGCAAGGTCCGGTTGTAGATGCTCTTACTATTAGTAGGGACTATAACAGGCTCGTTCATGGCTTGCAACACATGGCACGGATCAGATCAGGTTGGGGGACGTGCCTCGCCAACTGCAGGATATTGTAATGGGTGCTTTACCCCTAAAAAAGATGATCGGATGACAGTTTCTTATGTATACCACATTAGTTGGAAATGCACCATTCATTCACTAATGATCAAATAAGCAAGAAAGCTTAATTATGTTTCCCAAATCCGTAAAAAAATGTTCCCTACTACATGGCTCCAATTCCTATCTGAAAATGTGTTTGTTATTGCAAATGCCTTATTTGCAGCTGAGGGAAAACAACTGGAATGTTAATGGTTACATTGGAAGTCTGTAACAATCATTCATTGGAACTGCAACAATCATTCATTGAAATTTCCTCCTCCTTCGCAAGAGTAAACAGTGAAGGTGGCCTTGGGCGCCATTCGAACTGCAACAATCATTCATTGAGTCAACAAATAAAGCGCGATGGCACAACAACAAGAACCAAGGATTGATGGAGGCTCTTCTACCTACCTGGGAAAATTGTTTCTTTGTCACCTTGTAAATCTGCTTGCCAGTGAAAGACCATATTCGATTGATTTCCCTCCCATGGACAGCCGATGCAGTTGCCACATATCTGAACAAAATAGCTCGGTCCAAAGTCATTTCTGGATAGTTCCACTAAATTATTATAGATGGGAACCAATCTAAGCCTACTTATATATAACCAACTGTTTAGATTGGATCCAATAAGCATTGAGTGTAAGAATTCCATCATACAGTTTGAGAACGCAAGTGTCTAGAGTTTCACCTAATGAATATATATTTCAACACTTCAGGTTTAAATAATAACCCATATAGCTAAGCTATTATGTAATACATGGCTAACAGCTGATGATTTTCTAGAACTTTCCAAAATAGAGAGGGCACAAAAAGTTATTGGTTATTAGCTCACTCACCTTCCAGTGGGATCCCTCATGACATCAGTCACCATATAATGCTCTTCTGTGGCCATGTTCTCAAGATCATCGAATTTGTAGAACTCCAACTGCTCTTCTATGGCCATGGTCTCAAGATCATCAACATTGTAGAACTCCAACTAGCCATTGGTACCCTTGAGCCCAACAAGAACAATGAAGTTTTTCGCAGGAGACTAGAACACTGCACTTGCATGTCTGTTCCTGAGTGCTGTGAGCCTCGACGCATGGCTAACATTGTGGGCTGTGCACAACAAATAGATGCTTATATCGTGATTAGGCCCGTCACCATGAATAACAGCAAACCGGTGGCCTCTGCGCTCCCACACAAAGCTGATTATATTGTCATTCTTGGTGTCCAATTCAAAGATTGGGATGGCCCTCTCCTTGATCATGAACAACTCAAAACTAGTCCAAGTTCTGTTCTCTAATTCTGCATACCGATCTACCTGGATGGCAAAGGTACTCTCCATTGTTTTGCCAGTACATTTTGCAACTGCTATCGATGAAAAGGTATTTCCGCCGCAACTTGACTTTCTGAAGTTTGCACCAGACTCAGCTTTCAACAGATAGCACATATTTAGCTTAGTCCATCTACCAAATGAAAATCTTAAATAGTGTGAACCATAGAGATTTCTACTTACACTAGCAAGCTGGATTCTATTACCCGAATCCTGAACAAAAAGGCATAAGATGGAATCAATCGGCGACAAACTGAATTCTCCAAAATAATGATCATCTCCTCCACCGATCCACCTTCAAACACATAAAACTATATACATTAAGCATCTTACAATATATGATAGCTTAATGAGAAGGTGGACGCTCGTTAAAAAGCGGATTGTCGGTGTGTGTTTCACCTGAAGATTGGCCACGAAAGATCAGTTCTTCCACTGGTGATGAACTCGTTGAAACATCTTCCGTTGAATTTCCACATCACTTTACCAGTCCTCACATCAAAGACATTTAGGACAACCCACCTCTACACATATGAGAATGAATGATGGTCAAATAGGAAAACTTACGAACACCAGGAATAATACATCCAAGACGGCCTTACATGTGCTATTTGAAGTAAAAAAAATACAAATCATGCACATGTTTTGATTTTTATTAATGAACCCAACTTGGAGGACACATTTGGCATACCATACAATTTATATGAACTTGCCTAATAATACACTAGAGAACACTATTAATATTTTTGTTAATTATATGCTTTACAAATCTGCATCATGATATTTAAGGATATTTTTGCACGGTTGATATTTAATGACATTAATATATATGAAAACACGCACATACATGCAAGTACATATTACACTATATAGTTAATAAAACATTTAAAATTAATGTGAAGAGAAATTTTGTTATATCGTATAGTTAAATGTAGGAGAAGCAAAATTTAAGTGATACACATTAAAACTGCTTGATAAACAAAGAAAGTTATATGCGATATTTAGCAACATTGTTAATTTATAACTATGCTAGGTAAGTAATAGAATTTTCTGTCAATTAAAACTATACTATTATACAACTATTTAAATAAGTACACAAGTTTAATATAAATGATGTGTATTTCTACGTCTTGAGCCTCGGCCCTAATCAAATTATGTGGTCTTCCTGATAGCTGTCGGCATGGTGTTCTTCTGGGTAGTTGACCCTCAGGTCCATCAATACTTCCACTCTCGCCCTCACATCATTGAAAAGATTAATTACCACGAAGAATCACCCTATGTTATTGCATGTTTCATAGATCCCTGTTGAAGTATTTAAGAATATTAAGTTATGCACAAATACAAAAGAGAGATACACATCATATTTTTGTATAATGTTTGAAGCACGTCGAAAATTATTATACTATTTTTGAACAATGGATATTTCAACAGTATATAAGAGAACAATACAACACAATTTTCTTTAATTACATATACTAATTAAACTAACCAGTATACAAAATAATGTTTCATATTACATTTTAATAAACTAAATCAAGGTGTAAAAGTTTGGTATAATTTTTTAATGAGCACAGACTCAGTAGAACTTCATCATAAAGTATAGTAGTGGTACGAGTACACAAACTAAAAAGACAGTACATGATTAGGAACAGAACATAAGTAGGGCAGAAGAGACATTCAGCCAACCCCGTAGCCCATCTGACTTGAAATTCAGCCACCGCTGGTTCATCAAACATGTTAGTTTTCTTGGTTTCTTAAAACCACTCATGTTTTGAGTAGAAATTATTCCATTCCTCTTTGATTTTTTGGTTTGCCATGCATTCATCATTTCCTCCTCAACCATCGCAGCATCCCGCCAACTAGTTTAAAGTTATGGGGTTTCGTTCCTAGGTTTATTGGTGGTTTTTCCACCCAAGGAATAATGGCATACTTTGTGCTAGCGAGCTGGCATTTTGATCTTCTATTTACTGGGCGACAATGACTCTAGTTGCGGCAGTGACGTCGAAGAGCATGTGGAGATCTAGAGGCGCCTCAACCACAAACACAACCGCTTCAAGATGGTGTAACCCACTAGGCAGCTATATGTGAAACTTTCTTTGAAGGAGAGTCTCTTCTTGAGTCTTCATAGAGCAGGAGGTGGGCGACATGAGGCTCCATCTAGCGGCCATCAATGTGCATTTCCCCCCTAACCGATTGTGCTTTTTAGTGATTTGTTGAAGGATCGAGAATGTGGATTAGAGAATGAGGAGGACAAACTAACGAATTATAATATTCTCGCAACTTGACCAATATTTCTTTCAAGGGGAAACTTGACTGACCTAAAATGCTACTCCCTCTGATCCAAAATAAGTGCCGCTATTTTGAACTAAGGTTAGTTCAACCTTAGTTCAAAACTATGACACTTATTATGGATCGCAGGGAGTGGTATGCTGCTATTTTGAACTAAGGTTAGTCCAACCTTAGTTCACAAAATGCATTCATTAAAAAGTTAAACATCCAATAAGTGTGCTGCAGACGTGGACTATATAAGCTCTATTACACAAATGATGATTAATACGTGTTGCCAATCAAGCACTATCGTAGTTGACTCACTGATCCATCACTAAATGTCGACAACCACAAAAACTCCGGCGAGCCTCCTCCACTCCACCACCACCGTCTCCGCGATCGTTGGGCCCAAGACCTGACCGTGGCCAAGATGAAGCACACACGCACACACACTTGTGGTGTGGAAGAAGAGCACAACTCACACATATTGCTCCTCTTCTTGAAAAAATCAGCATCAACTCTCATTGGCCATCCTAATCGAAAACAACCTCTTGACCTGATAGCAATGTAAAATTAATTGTATGGGCACAAATTTGCAAGTAACAAATTACTATGTAGTATTTACCAAAAGTACGCATTGAGATCATCATAGTTTCTCCTACGCATGTGTTTTGATTTTGTTTCCCCATTCCTTTCAGCTTCATCCTACATAAAAAATAGAGGATATAAGTTGAATGTTCTTAAAATTAAAATATGGGCATTGAAATAATGAAATGTACCATCTGTCCGATTTTGGAAATTGGAGTCACAACTTTCTTCAGGAAGGCTTCTTCTTCGCCACCATAGGAGGGTCTAACATTTTCACCAGTTGATGGTCTCACATTTCCAGCCAACACACCGTACAATTCAAAAGCCATCTGGAACGGATTAAAAAAACACGATCATCACCTGCCAATAATCATCTCGTCACAAAAGATATGGCAGACTGGCAGTTAATCAGGCAACAAAAACCCTTAACAACCAAGCATTTAAAAACTAGCATGTCCATGAACACAACTACACATTTGCTAAAGGGGAACACGTATGAAAGGGCAATACAACATAAATCATATGTAAACTCTGCGGGCACAGAAATGTAATGTAATAACCTCAACCTTTCAGCCCATTTAGAGTGGTCTAAAATGCTAAGTGAGCATCAATAGAAGAAAAGGGATCAGGCAAAGATAGGGATCCTGTTAGAACTTTTTTTATCTCGCAAATTGCAGCTAAATTATTGAAAACTTCCTTCTTTTTTTTACCAAATTATCAAATAGGTTCACCTCAGCAGTATTGCTATTGCAAGAACCAGTGCGAGTCATGCACTTATAGAAGCCACTCTTTACCTAATGTCATACTCATGTACTTTGTAGGTAAGCTACAGATTGATTCGTGAGAAACTGCTGTTTTAATAGACAATTTTGCTTGCCCATGAGTTGACTAATGTTGGCAAGAAAAGTGAACTAGAGTGTGCAAAAGGTTATTGGCATGCCAAACAATTCGCGGTCTTCCAAACAAAGTCCATATTTTTGTCATGACAACAAAAAATGGTAGGGTACGTACATTTTGGCAACTATCTAGACTTACCAACTATGGCAGTCAACCAACCAACAGAAACAGCCTTGACAATCAAGCATTTATTAACTAGCATGTCCACAATTGCAAAATGGGAAAAAGTATGAAAGGGCAATAAAAAATGGTACGTAAAAAAATTCGGCACATAATATATTCTACTAATAACCTCAACCTTCCGCTCATTTACAATGGACTAAACTACTATGTGAGCATCACTAGAAGAAAATGAATCAAAGCAATGATAGGGACCGCGATAGAACTTTTTTTATTAGTGTTTACAGGATCTCCTTGGGAAGAACTTATATCTGTAGTTAGATTGGCATGACAAACAATTGACAGCTATCCAAACAAAGACCAATTTTTTTGGTGATGATCAAAAAAATAGTTAGGGTACATTTTGTCAACTATCCAGACATACCCAAATAGCATAGTAGCCTTTGCATCATTTTCATTATAATCAGGAAATAAAATAGGACATTGAAGTCCTTTACGAGTTTAAAACCTAGTTCGCCATTTTAGTAAATAGATCATGTGTTAATTTTACAAAGAAAGGAATTGGCCATACATGATGATAGAGGTAGCAAAGACACTCCGGCATAAACCACAAGTTAGCCGCCTCGCCCCATATGAGCAGATAAAGGCCCATATAGAGAAGCTTCCGCTGTTGTACTTCTTGTTGAATTGCCGGCAACCTAGAAACATAATGATCAACTAATTAGTGGAGCAAGGGATTAATTAGTGGACCACTCGAGGTTGAACATGATACCATAAGCTAGTTTTGCGGCCAAGGTGCTTGCACCATCTCTTGTAGTTCTTGAATAGCTTGTTCATTGTTGTATCCAACACATGGTCATCTAACTGAAAATATTGCCAAAAAGGAAATGAGTAAATGATATCATTACACAAGGGTCCATGTGCACACACATGACACATGTGTATCTTAGAAAAGGTGGTATACTACCTTTGGGTGTTGTTCATGTTTGGAGATCTGCCTTATATGTATGCTGCCAATCAAGAGTATGAGATGTTCTCTTTGATTGGACACATTATTTTTCTGTAGAGTTATTGTTGAAGTAAGAGAGCATGTATCAGAGCTCACAAGCAAATGTTAGACATGAATATGATTGATATGAAAGAAAAGGGTAAAGAATCGCCGTGTTGTGAATTGTGATAACCTGAAACCCAAACATTGCATGAGGCCAATCAAGAAGATCTGCATCTTCTTTCTTTCCATGGTCCTTAGGCCATGGTAGACCCCTGGTGTCACGAAGGGTGTGATAAGTGGCATGGATCTGCATGTAACAATGAAAAAGCAATATAAGCCATACTTTAATCATCATCTCGCCAAAGCATGTATGATAAGCTCATGGTGAACTCGGGATGGATGTGAACCTTGGGACATCTCATGATAGAACTATCAGGATCGACGTGGTTGTGTGTTTTGAAAATGTGCAACAGTTGCCAGCAGGGAGGTGAAACCAACACTTCTTTAGATAACATCAGATCAGTAATAGCAGTGGTTTATTTTTTGAGGAAACATGCAGGAGTAGTGTGAGAAAAGAAACAAAAGGCAGCTTACCGTCTGATCAACTGCCTTGAGGACCTCAAACAACACAGCTGTAGTCTAGTAAGCCTTTGTGAGCTGATCACTGAGCAAATGGAAAAGCCATATACAAATGAGTCAGCACAGCACTCACAAGCTAGCACTAGAAAAGAGAGATGGGTCACTTTCTCTCACCGTTCAGCTTTATCTGCAGCATTCTGGAGCGCCTGGATGTACATCTTGTAGTATTGCTGGTAGAAATTCTTTATTTCGACAGCATCGCTCTGCTCAACCCTCCCCTTCAAGGTGGTATCGTTTTCCCGAGGAAGGAAACACATGCATTGCAAGGAAAGTGAAGCTCTTAATACGGTTTATATATGTTGGATGTCGTGCAACTAGTTTCACTGCTGCATTAGAAACATACTATTGCATACGCCTATGATTTTGAAGCTATAATAAGTAGTAGATCGCAGCGCGGAAAGGAGCGGGAATGGAATATAATCAATTATGCTGCACGTACCCTTTCGAGCCTCTGCAGGAGCGCGATCTTGAACTGCCGGACACCACGGCCGTTGGAGAGCGGGTCGAGGCGATGCGCCTTCTCGAATCCGCCATGGAATCGACCTAGCATGCACGCAAGCAGCATACTCAGTAAATTGTGTTGGTGAGACGACAAAACAGGTATTGTAGCACTCTGTAGTGCGGCTAGAGAGGGGATTATGGCCACTCGGAATTAATTAACAGTAATCCATGGACAGTGACACTACTACTCCTGCTGCTGCTACTGCTGCTATTATCGCCACCACCACCACACCAGCACTACTACTTTTCGTACTTGAGGAAGAATATAAAACAGTAGACATGTACTCCCTCTGTAAACTAATATAAGAGCATTTAGATCACTAATAGTGATCTAAACTAACAAGCAATGGTGGGAGACTGGGTAATAGAATACCAAGTAATACAATAGACCCAAGAAAGTAGAGTAGTGGTGGGAGACTGGGTAATAGAATACATACACAGGTGAATGGAGTAGCAATGGATTAGAGTTGTGAGAAGGAATCTGTAACTAACAAGTAGTGGATGAATGTGTGGGGAGAAGAAGATGAAGCACACTACTTACATAGGTATGCGACGCGTGGGTTGATCGCCTCAACCTCGTTGGCGACACGGAGGAAGGGCGCAATCTCGATGAGCGAGGAGGGGATGACGTCGCTGTCCAAGATGGACTCACTGACGACCTGGATGATTGAGGAGGAGGATGCCATCCCGCCGGGAAGGAGCTAGCTCCTGCTGTTCCTCACGCCCTAGGAGGAAGTACCAAGGAAATAAGTATGATCGAGTGGTTGTGAGTGGGGAATGTGAGTTAGTATATATAGTAATCAGAGAGTTAGCAGTGGAGTGGCGCAGTAGTAGTGTGTGAAGGAAATGCAGCATATCAGATCAAAGCCGCTTTCACAAAGGAATAAAGACGTATGTTGCTGCCTTTTCTATTGCTGAATCGTTCCTTGGTGGCTACGTAAGAGTAGTGGAGGGATGGATAAAGCATATGCATGGGATGGGAGCTGGAAAAAAGATGGGAGAAAAAATGAGTCGTTTGTAGGGTGGAGCATGCATCACTACTGGAAAAACTGTTTACGCAAGTTCTTTCGGCGTAGCCAAAGCGCAGGGTCTTGGCAAAGACGGTCTAAGCCGAGACCCGTTCTAGGCAAAGAGTAGGATGCGGCAAAGACATGTCGTCACATTAGTTATATACGGTCGATCGATCGGCCGTGAGTGGGGAATGGGAGTTAGTACATTTAGTAGTGGGAAGGAAGGAAGGAAGGGAAGCAGATTAAAGCCGCCTGCTCGCCGTACATAGCTGCCTTTTCTATTACTGGATCCTTTCCTTGGTGGCTACGTAAGAGTAGTGGAGGAGTGATGGATAAAGCATTTGTGTATAAAGATATTTGCTTGCTTGCTTGTTAAGCAAAACAATTCAAGCACAACAATCATTTTTTGTTAGTTCATAAACAATCTGCACTCAGTCAGAATGACCGATGAAAATTACTAGTAGACATTTGCCCACCTATTTTCATTTCCTTTTTCTTTTCTTCTGTGTGATTTTTAGGGGGGAAACAAAAAATTATTAATATGTATGTAAACCGTCATTGATAAAAATGATACCAGGGGTGTTAAGTAGCAAAACATGGATAATGTGTTTTATCTTTTATGGAGAAAGTCGTATGTGGAAGTAGAAGCTCTCATGATGGATTTCCTTTTGAATCGAACTCATGACGGAATTGATTAGTCTGGAAATTCAGGATTCAGTTGTCAACTGCGGTGTCTTTATGGGGCACTGGTGAGATCATTGGTTGGATTATCTGTCTATGAATGCGAATAAGAAGAATGTACAAGATGAAGACATGTAATAAAATACAAATTATAAACTAGAGGGTTTTGCTCCTGATCCAGTTCATGTTCAAGGCAAATAGTTTCCCCATTGACCTCCATTCCAGCTCAACATATTTGGATTCATCATGCATAGACTAGCTTGTTCCCCCTCTCGGCACCGCACATCCTGTATGGTCCTGAATCAGTTGCTTCCACTTACCAGCAACTCATCCTTCCCTGTAGGTTGAGTTGGAGATTTCCTTCTTCGCAGGAGTAAGAAATGAAGGTGGCCTTGGGCGCCATTGGAACTGCAACAGTCATTATTCATTCACTCAACAAATAAAAGGGTGGAGCATTGCAATGACAGAGCAACATGAACCAAGCATCGATGGAGGCTCTTCCACCTACCTGGGAAAACTGTTTCTTTGACAGCTTGTAAATCTGCTTGCCAGTGAAAGACCAAATTCGAATATCGCTTTCCATCTCATGGCCGACCGATACAGTTGCAACGAATCTGAAGAAAAAATAAAAATCAGTTGTGTATTGTTCGACACTAAATTATATTACATGTTTAACCAGCCTAAACATACTTACGTAAAGCCATCAGTTTACTTGCATCTATTAATTAAGCACCGAATGTAAGATTTCCATTCGTACAATTTGAGAGAGTGTGTGCTTAGGCTTCCACTTCAGGCTGAATATTTCAACTGTTTAGGTTTTAGTAATTCATACACTTGAGCTATTCCATATACAACGAGTTTCAAGAAACGTTTTTTTCTTTCAAAAAGATGTTAACAGGAAACTCTTGATTATGTGATTAGCTCACTCACCTTCCAATGGGATCCCACATGACATCAGTCGCCATAGGATGCTCTGTTGTGGCCATGGTCTCAAGATCATCCACATTGTAGAACTCCAACTGGCCATTGAAACCCTTCAGCCCAGCAAGAACGATAAACTTCCCTGCAGGAGACCAGAACAGTGCATCAGCTTGCCTGCCCTTGATTGTTGTGAGCTTCGACACACGGTTAACATCGTCGGCTGAGTGCATCGAGTAGAAGCTTATGTCATGCTTAAACCCATCGCTGTGGATAATAGCAAACCGGCTGCCTCTTGGCTCCCACGCAAAGACGACTATGTTGTCATTCTTGTTGTCCAATTCAAAGACCTCGCTCAGGATGCCCCTCTCCTTCATCCTGAACAGCTCGAAACTAGTGCAACAAGTTGTCCTCTCCGCTTCTGCGTGCCGATCTACCTGGATGGCAAGATACTCTCCATTGTTTTGCCAATACATTTTGCAACCACTAACGCTCGAAAGGTACTTGCGCCGCAACTCCTCTTTGCTGGTAATTTGCACCAGACTCACCTTTCAACAGATAGCACATATATATTTAGCTTACACTTGACCATCTATCTACCTTATGAAAATCTTAAATAATGTGAACCGCAGAGATTTCTTTCTACTTACCCTTGCAAGCTGATTTCTATTACCCGGATCTTGAACAAAAATGCATAAGATGGAATCAGTCGGCGACCAACTGAAGTCTACCACATTTTCTAGCTCCAAGGACGTGTTGCCAACAAGGGAGAACGTTTCGGTTTCATAAAGAGATATGGTACCCTTTCCAAGCATGGCAAAGTATCGATCATCTCCTCCACCACTCCACCTTCATGCACATAAGACAATATACATTAAGCATCTGACTATATGTGACAAGATAATGAAAAGTTGTGTGCTCGTTAAAAAGTGTGTTATCGGTGTGTGTTTCACCTCAAGATTGGCCATGAAAGACCAGTCCTTCCATCGGTGGTGAACTCGATGAAACATTTATGAGAACATCTTTCATTGAAGTTCCGCATCACTTTCCCAGTCCTCACATCAAAGAAATTTAGGACAACCCACCTCTACACATATGAGAATGAATGCTGGTCAGATGGGAAAACTTATGAACAGTGGGAATAATACACCTAAGACAGCCTTAATTGTTTGCATGTGCGTCTCTAAGGTTGCTGAGCTCATGGTTGCTGTATGTGACCAAATATCTCTCACCTGGGGAGAAATCGATTAGTTGAACCTGTAGAAATTAAGCCACTGTCAGCTGGAACACAACACTGAGTTTTTGCATAGAACAATTACAGTAGTGTGGCACAACTTAGTTAACCAGTACCTGTGGATGAGGAAAGCGCATTAGGCGTTTGAACTCGCCATCGCCGCCCCACACCTGTGCACCTTGCCTATGCACCGTCGCCAAGTATATACCAAGAGGAGACCACTGAACAAAACTATCGGTCCCGCGCTGGCAAGCAAAATAATGGGCAAGGTAAATATGTGCATGATACTATTTCTACTTATGGAAGTGTGGCATGCCACGGGCTTAACTTTTTATCAATCGAACTGTATGAAAAAATGCAAGAAGTCCGAAAAGAAAACCAAGCACCTGCTTTTGGTAGGCAAGTTCAGGCACAACATCGTTCCAGTACACCTCAGTAGACGTACCGGCACGGATGACAAACTGGTCTCTTGCCTTCTCATCCATTAGCCACATTTGCAAATTAGGCTGCAATACATTAAACTCATTGTTGAGACATTACTTAGCCGGCAAGGCATCAGAAATATATCTGATCTGGCTATGTCAAAAAAATGTTACCCCAGGTGTGTATGGCTTAATTTCAGGAGGCGTCCATTCCTCAGGGACTTCCATGTACTTGTCGAAGTCGTCAAACATATTTACTTGAAATCTGTGGGACCTGTCCAAAGCGTACAGGTTGTTTTTTCGCCTCGCAAGCTCGGCTTCCTGGTACATCAAACATTCTCTTTCAGTTGTCCAACAAGTGTATGGCTAATTCCTTAGTACTCAAAGCAATGGAATTCTAAACTAAAATCATAGTAAACGTTGGGTGAATATATAGAACATGCAAGCATCATTAATAGCTTCCACAGGAAAGATGAATGAGGAACGAAAATACCCACATGAGGAGTAGCGAACTCCATGAAGCAGTAGCCGTAGGTGGTGTAGAGTATAGGAATCCAGATACCACCTTCCTTGATGACACCAATTTGGCTATAGATTGCGCGCATGACACTCTTCAGCCTCTCGAATTTCTCCACGGGGACAATTGGCAGATTGTCGACGATGATCACGTTCGCGAAACCCGTCTCGAGCTCCGGAGGAGGACCAACCTCACTCTCAAGTAGCAGTACCTCGTCATCATCATCGTCGCTGCACATATTATATGTAGTCCACCAGTAGTCACATATATAGAGAGTTAGCAAAATCCAAAGCTATATATGGGGTAAATTGCTTGCATGTACCTACTTGGGCAAGATATAGAAGGGGGCCGTGGGTTGGATGATGCATGCATATGGGTCGATCAGGAAGGAAAGAATTTGCTATACCTGCAGGGGAAGTCGCCGGCGCCCGGCGGGGAGAGTGATGGAGTCAAGGTCGACGGCGGTGAGGTCGACCCCGAGCTCCCGCGCCCACGCTTCCAGCTGCGGCCTCATTACTGCGGCCATGGATCGCTAGCTAGCTATCGATCGAGCGAGCGTCGACAAGAGAGGCAACGAACGTTATCTATCTTTTTTTTTTAGCATCGAACGTTATCTATCTAGCTAGGGTTTTAACTCGCAGGGAGGTGTACGTGGGGTTTTACGAGTAGTATAATACAAGTAGTCCTAAATATGCCCACACGAGGAAACCTTTAGGATTCCATCGTACAAAAAAAAGTTCGCATTTTTTTCATAAATTGTGGATTTGACAAGTGGCATGCTACGTGTTGGCCCTGCCACCTTGCGAGCCATCCTATTCGATGATGCGAGCTGTCCGTTCTTCTTTTTTTCTGCAACATGGCTCTTGTTGCAAAAAAATGTATTTCTGCAAGAAGACTCTTGATGCAACATTCCTGCAACAAAACCTTTGTTGCAAATCTACAACAACATCTTTGGTCTCTTTTCTGTATCCTACAACAAGGCCCTTGTTATAAATTTTTTTGCAACAAATATCATGTTGCAGAAACATCGCCGCCCCCTCGTGCACTAGCACCATCGTGTTCACCACCACCATTAAGCAACAACGCCGTTGTTGGCATTGTTGCAGATACTGCTGAGAGGACGATGACGAGGTTGACAACGCTCCTCCCCGGATCCGCCGATCCAGTCGGCTGGGAGGTACCCAATGGCAGAGATCCGTCATGGAAGAGAATATGTGCACGATGGCGCGATCTCACCGGTGGTCGTCCGCGCTAATGACGAGGTTGACGATACTCCTTGTCGGACCCGTCGGTCTGGTCAACAGGGAGGCGTTCGATGGTGGAGATCAAGCATGGAGGCGAGGAGGCGCACGGTGGGTGATCTCGCCAACAGTCATCCACGTCGACGGCGAGGTTGGTGACGCTCGATCTGGTCGGTCGGGAGGCATTCCACAGCAGAGATCTGGCATGGAGGTGAGGAGGCGCACGGTGGGGCAATCTCGCCAGCCGTCGTGGGGCACGGTGGCACGAGGCACATCTATTTGGCTCGGCGGCGGTTGTGGACGGGACGAAGCAACGAGAAAGTAGATGTGCTAGCAGTTCCGCAACATTCCCTGTGTTGCATTTGGCAGTTTTGCAACATGATTAATGTTGCAAAATACTAGTGCAGTGTGGGAGGTGTTGTGCACTGCACGATCAAGTGCTGATCGAACGGTTGCGGAGACCGTCAATGCGCGCAAATAATCCGCCGGTTGATAGGAAGCATTTCCCATTTTACAACCAAGCATCAAGGTGCTACAAACAAATTAGCAAAATGCCAATGACGCTATGCATAGTAGAGGAAAAACAAGATATGCAAAACTAGTGCACACACAAAAAAAAATTATATATGGTGGCAAAGAGCAAAATCATACATAATCAAAGCTATGCGTAAGCAAAGGAAAAAAAAAGGAAAACGCCAAAGCGATCAAAATAGCAATCGACAAACTACAAGAACAACCATTTACACCAACCATGTCTTGACATCGCAAGGATAACGAGAAAGATTCTCCAATAGGAACGCCTCCAGGAAGGAAATAACGCTCAAGCGTCACCATAGCCGAATCCAACCGTCGATGGTCAGATATTTGATTTTCACCTTGAATATTAATCTGAGCAAATTCAAGCAATGCCTTCAATAAGAAAACATCACAAAACACCACCATTGATAGGTATAACTAACTAGGGTCAGACCTAGAGGTTTCACCATGGAGATTTAGACCGGGTACTCGAGAAGCACCACAAAATCAAAGTCATCATGTGTTGTCGCCATCAGTTTCCATGATCCCAATAATTATATGCACATCACGATCTTGTAGTGAGATGTCACACAAGTGACGATCATACATGCACAAGCAGACAGTCAAGCCACAACAACTGTCTGTCACCACCAAAAGGTCGAAAAGACGAAGGTCGTTGTTGCACATGTGACAAAGATTGGCAAGGGAGGAGGGTCACTAGCACCACAGTAGTCCCACTTCGAGACACTCTAGGAGTTCCATAGCGTACACATATCCATTGACCTTGCTTGTGGCAACAAAATTGGTTGGCAAAACATGCTCGTCAATGCCGCTGAATCTGAAGATCCAAAACCCTCTGATCTATTGCGATAGTCACCTAGCAGCGTAGGGCCACGGTGAACCATCGACACGTTCTTGTTGGGATGCAGGAGACCGGTGCTGCCGCCAGTTTACGTGTAGAAGGGATCACGGCCACCATTGCCTCGCCAACAAAGATCGTCATCCTGGTCGGAAAAGCCACCGCCACCACTGCACAATCATACCCTCTACCTTAGGTCGTCGCCAATAGATGACATCTCGCCGCCAAAGGCTACCCGCAGCATCGACCTTCCCGCCGCCTCAATCTCCCCCGAGCCATGCATCCCTCTATATCCCCAACTAATAGCTTAGGGAAAAAAAGAACAACACGTGGGCAAGAGATAAACAACAGCGCAAAAATCACTAAAGGCAATTGCACGTGTCAAGGTACAGCAATCTTCAACAGCAATAATTGTTTTTTGGGAAAAAAGGAGAAAATGGGATCCGATCAAGGTGTAGGGTTTTACTTATATCCAATGTACAAGCATATACTAAGATGAGCTCGAAGCTTGTGGATTAACTGAAGATTCAGTGCACAAGCTTATATTTAGAGGAGCTCTAAGCCTAGGCAGAAGAACGCTAAGCTAGGAAGAAAAGACAATCAGACCTAAGTTCTGTTCCTTGCCACAGTTGTCTCCCATCTACTCCTGCATGGGCTTTGCCGTCCTCCTCTCATGGCCTGGAGGCAGCAGCTTGAGGACAACGGACCATGTCTATCCCTCACCGGCATTGACAAATCCATCGGACAGGAAGGCAAACCATATGAAATGGTGGTTAGGAGCAGGCCCAAATCGGGGGAGCCACAAAATCCCAACTTGCACAAACTTACATGTCCATATTGCAAGATATATTTGAGAAGAGAAGGAGAGGAAAAATAGAGGGGATTTCTTCTGGAAAAAAATGAACATGCGCTGATCTGTGTATGAATTCTCACCAATTGCCCGTGAGACGGATGAGCGTTGGAGGAGAAGATGTCAAGAGCGACTGACGTGGACGCCGAGCATGACCTGGCTCCGTCGACCTTGTCCACCTGGCGGGGTTTGGGGAGGATAGGGGATACGGGGAATGACGGATCTGGATGCCAAGCTCAGCATGGCGCTGTCGGACCCGAACTTTCGGGTGTATCAGAGCAGCTGGTCCATGGCCTTGAAAAAGATTGAGAGTTCATGGTTGGGTGGGAAGTGCATGAGGTGGCAAGTAGTTAAGGATGTGCAACAATCTGCAATGATGGACCAGCGGAATCGGGAAACTAGGCTGGGTTGCGGCAGTGCAGAATTCGGCATGTCTGACGCGAGCCCGTTTGAAGATGATCCAACATGTGGAGGCTATATAGTAGACGTGGAAAACACAGCATACAACCAAAGGCACGGCTGACAAAACGAATGCACGTTCTTATGATACACTCGATCTAAAATCCGCAATATGTGCATGCATAAATGGCACACTAGGCTATGAAAAAGCTTGATCTAAAACCATAGTTGACATCTCAAAAACTTAAGGGAAGAGCATGCAATAATTAGCCAACAAGGCAACGAATGAAAAGGCCGGCCATGGTCTCCCAGATCTGAAGACCAGGGCCTAACCACCGGCGCACGCAAACGCAACGGGACTCTCAGCTTCCATGCATGCTTCCAAAAACATGGACGGCAAGTTGATGCTACTCAACAAAAGAAAAAACATGTTTCCAAAAACGTATGGACTCCAATACTTGCAACTACACGATGTATGTAATTTTGTAGGCCTGTGAGTCTATAGACTATAGATGAGGTCGGTGATGGACCACCAGTGTATATAAGGAAATCAATCAAACCGTGGGAAAACAAGAAAATCTAAGTGGGGAAAGCTATAGAACAGAACCCCACATGACTACACCGGTCGAGATTGTAGTGGCCACATGAGGACAAACTGATTAGCTTGGGAACTTGCACACCACTACAATATTCCATGGAGAGACAATTTGCCCATCTATTGGGTTTTTCTGGTTTGGCAAACAAGAAAAATTATATAATTGATGTGACAAAAGCAAGACACGTGGATTATGACCTCTCTAGAGGGTCACATACATTTTTTCGAAAAGGGGGTCACATACATGCACACGAGTGTCACTTTGAAATTGCTCAACTAATTGAGGAACATGGGTAGCATAGGAGTGTTATTTCCGCTGGTTCGAAGCAAGCTTGGCAATGAGCTCCTTCACAATGAAGGGGTAGGTCGTGTATACATGATCCCAACCATTAGTTGTCATTATTGCTTGCAAGCACATCGAAGACTGGACTTGGATAAACTTCAAGCACGCCTCCTTCAATTCCTGGCAGTGATGTTGCTCGGCTAGAGCAAGAGTGGACATCACCGAGAGCACACCCATGTGTTTGGACAGCTGCCTCACACAAATGCATTTGAGGCGTTGGACGTCATATTTGTCAGCCGCTACAAACAAGTCTCGGAGCCATTGCAGCAGCATTCCATCTTCTATTGCTTCCGTTTCTTGTCCTTCTTCCATAAGTTGTGACATTTCATCCTCATCCATGTCGTCATACTCCATCATAGGGAATGAGTCTGTGTAGATAAAGCTAAGCAAGGCCTTGAAAACTTTTGCTTCCAAGTCTTCAATCTGTATGACAGCAGGGGTAACCGTGCCCTCCTGCATTGGGCCAAAGAGTTGTGCCATGAAGACTTTAGATCGGGCTGCAAGCACACATCGATGTGCATCAAATGTCTCGCCGTCGACCTCAAACTTCACATCAGTGCCCACCTTGTTGTCAAGGAGATTGTTGAAATGGTGGTGCATGTCAGGTAGGAGCACCTCAGCTCCATGGCCGCTGGCATCCTGGGGGTTGCAGACCATGATGTCACACCGAATGGTGAAACAATCATCCTCCCCTAGATATATTGATCGTTCAAGGGCGTCTCTTCTCATAAATGTGCCGCAGCCCCAATAAGAACCATTGAAGAGGGATCTGCGTGTTTCGCTTTCGCTTTCGCGAATGTATACTGGGTTCTGCTTCTCAACCTGGTCGACAAAACTAAAAACGAACCTGGCTTCCACATGCTTCCTGTCACCACCGTCAAGGCGGGATACATAGAGAGAAACGAAGTCCGAGCAACTCGAGTTCTCACCATTGGGATAATACTTGATGGACCAACGATGGCCTCCCACCCCGAAACCACGAGACTCGATGCTCTGCCCAGTGGGTGTCTCCTTTTTGGTACGCGAGTAACCTTGGACCACAAGCAGGTGGTACCCGCAGCGGGAGCGGGTCTCGACGAAGGTCGTGGTGGAAGGGCACAACTTGCTGTCCTCCAAGATAGATACACCGGCGAACGATGACATGATGGACCTACGAGTCCGTCGGAAATCTGTCTACTCAGTCACGAGATGGATAGAAAGTTTGATAGTTGGGATCGATGTGCAAACCTGGCCACGTCCGTCGCTCCCGTCGTTGTTGATCTAATCTAAAAAACCTCTCGTTTGTTTGTTACAGGCCTATGTATTATATGTGTATATATACATGGCTGGGTCATGTCCTAGACGGACACCAACTAACTTGAACGGACGAGGATACAAAGTCCTGATCGGACACACGGAAACACTTGCCGCATTAGGTACGGCAACCTGCCAAATTGCACATGCTAATTGTATTTTAGTTTTTTTACAGACTTTAGGCAAAACTTATCTGCAGTAGTAACTTCGTAGATTCAGTCAGTCAAAAAATTCCCACCAAAACTTGCCTACATTTGTGTGGAACATGTATCAAATTAATTAACGAAAATGTTATGCATCCGACGGTTGCTGGGAATGGTTCCGAAGCGACGCGACGACAGCCGTCTGATTGCCCGCACGAATCAGGATGCAGATTCCGTTGCCACGTCACCAGATGGGAACCGATTGGTCGGAGCGATGGAGGGCGTGACCTCTTTTCTTCGCGTGCCTTCGGTCCTCTTTGACTTGCTCCTGACGGAGAGAGAGATGATTTCGTTCCCAAATGCCCCTCCAGCTTTTATCCAATCCCAGCAACAATTTACACCCGGCGATACCAACAAGAACGGCACTCGTGCCATCACCACCATGGCTTCTCATCTATCCCCGCATCAAGCGGACACCACCTCCTCCACTGCCGCCATGTCCCGCAGGCTGCTCTTCCCCTCCGCCTCCACCTCTGGCGTCGCATCACCATTCCGTAGTTTTGCTGTTGCGAGATCCATGGGAGGGGTGAGCGGTGGACAGCTCCATCACCGTAGCCCCAGGTAATGGACCTTCTCTTTGGCGGCCACAAGGAGGAGACAATGCTGGATGCCTGACAGTGCTGCATCGCCATCCCGTGTTTTTTTTTGGAGAGATCCATGGGGAGATGCGAGCGGTGGCGCGGCTCCATTGATGTCACCCTAGGTGTTGGGCCTTATCTTAGGCAGTCATAAGGGAGGAAACGGTGTTGCACGCCTGTCAGTGCCAAATCTCCATTCCATGGTTGCTGCGTCGAGATCAATGGGGTGGCATGGCTCCATTGGCGTCATCCTTCATCCACTCCGGCATTCGTAGGGGATCTTGGCTGAACCTATGCGAGCTCAGCCCATAGTGACACAACACTCGGTGGCTTCTTATTTGAGATGGTTGTATGACCTGATGTTGAGTTGATAAAGACTTACCTTGGATCTTTAATGGTGGTAGATTTTTCGGAAGAATTAAATACTTATTTATTTATTTCCATCTCTTTCATTTCTACGCCTCTATCAAGTAGCCAATCCTAGCCGTCACCGCGCGTTCCAACCACCATTCCCTCCTCCTTTGGCTGCCTCTCGGGAGACTGATCATGGAACAACTCTAGGCACTTGTCATTTGACAAAACACTCTAAGCACTTTTTTTATAAACAAGTGATTCTTGGCGGCAGAAAACTAGGCAACTAGGTGGAAGGCATGATGACCTTTGGCTACAGACACAAGCACTTCAAAATATCACATGTGGAATATGATGTTATTAAGTTCATGGGAAGATTAATTTTTTGAATGAGTAGATCCTTTGATTATTAATTAATTTGATGTATTCATTTCTAGCTCTATTATGCTGCAATCAAGCTAAGTAAAATTCCTAGATATGACATTACGCAACATCATTTCACAAGACAATACATGGCACTACTAGGAAAAGGCCTACTAATGGCGCACCTGTTTTGGCTACTAATGGCGCACTACAGGTGCGCCATTAGTACCACGCCACTAGTATATTTTAGTAATGGCGCACCACAGGTGTGTCATTAGTATCTAGTATACTAATGGCGCACCACAGGTGCGCCATTAGTATCCCACAGGTGCGCCAGGCGCACCACATGGAAGTGCGCCATTAGTAACAATTTTTTAATTTTTTTTTCGTTTTTTCTTAATCTCAGGTCACTATTTCACATATGAGATATCCAACACATATATATACACCAAGCATCCATATAACAATCATATCCAACACACAAGTTTCATCATATATACATACATAGCCAACACATAGTTTCATCGTTACATATTACAAAAGTTTCACATTGTTCATCCAACACCGTTATCCATCAATTCACAAAAGTTTCACACTGATACAAAATAAAAACACAAATGAAAAAGAAGCACTCTATCCATGCAAGCTTCCGTGAATTAAATCAAATCTGCAAAATGATAAACAAGAAGTTAGAAGAAGAAGAAGAAGAAGAAGAAGAAGAGAAGAAGAAGAAGAAGACTAGAAGAATACCAGAAGAAGAAGAACACTAGAAGAATACTAGAAGAAGAATAAGAAGAAAAATAAGAAAAATAAGAAGAAGACTATAAGCTTATTATGTAAACTTGATCATTTTGTGCTAACATAAGTAATTTTGGAGCTAACCTATAGGGAACTAAGCATATAAGCTCTAAGTTAGCATATTAGAGCCACCTTAGGTAAAAGGAAGCTAACCTATGCCATTTTGGAAAAGAAGAAGAATAAAAAGAAGACTATAAGCTTATTATGTAAACTTGATCATTTTGTGCTAACATAAGTTATTTTGGAGCTAACCTATAGGAAACTAAGCATATAAGCTCTCTAAGTT